>NC_143441.1:26035000-26270000 GCF_987193195.1 Phasianus colchicus
GTGGATCCAAGGAGGAATGACAACAATCCCACTCTTGGTCCTTCTTGGATTAGAGAATGTAAGTATTAACATCAAAGTGTCAAGTTTCTGCTTGCATGTCAGCATGGTCCTCAAGTCTTTTTTCTCTATAACCTTTATAATGAATGGCTTTACTAGTCTTTACTGTGCGTTGTCTCACTCCAATTTATAGGAGGGAGATGAGGTTCTTTTAATATCTGTATACCCGATGTGAAAGTAAGAAACAACAGTTCATATGTTAGTCCAACCAGTTTATTACAATTCCTAATCAGGGTAGACAGGGAAGGGAAGGAGGGCGATAAAAAAGATAGGAAAGAAGCAAGAATCACATAAAGCGGGGATAGTCACCACCAGGATCCAGCAGCGGTCCCGTTGCATGCCGCTTTGAAGGTCCGAGGCAGAAGCAGCAGGGGGAGAGCAGCAGCGTGGCCAGCCTTGGGCAGCAAGCAGGTAGCAGGAGGCAGTCGCAGAGCCAGTCCAGTGGGAAGCAGCAGGATTCAGGTAGCGGGCCCAGTAGAGTCCATCAGCATGCAGGAATTCCGTAGTGAGGAATCTGATGGCAGACACCTTTGTTCTTCTTCAGCATACTGGTAGAGTCCAGAGCAAGTCCAGGAGGGAGAGAATGCAGAGCAAGTTCAGGAGAGAGAGAGGCAGGTCGTGAAGCTTCTTTATGGCAGAAACCTCTTCTTCATGAGGAATCTGTTGCCAGAGAACCTCACATTGTTCAAGATTGTAGGTCCCCATTTTATCCTTCTTCTTTCCCTGCCTACGTGACATCCCTGGGTGCTTGAGCAAGAGTCATATGAGATGGCCATCTTCCTGGAGATAAGCCCACGCAAAAGACCGCTTCACGGCCATTAAGCTGCAGCTTATCTCTCTCGTTGCCCCTGGCCTTGTCCATCTGTGCCCCTCAGACAAAGGATTTCACAACTCTTGCCCAGGACTTGTCCATCAAAGTTCTCCAGACAAAGGATTTCTGAACCCATGCCCAGGACTTGCCTGAACTTGTTCATCTGTGTCCTCAGCAAGCTTTGAGACAATGATGTAAAAGAATAATCTCTTACATGCATTTACTATGAATGATGTATAAAAAACATCAGTGTGCCTTCAAAGTCAGAGCTACATTTGAATGTCTGAAACAACATCGGCACTGAAGCTGAAAGTTATGAAAAGCTCATTAGTTTATTCTATTGACAGCATATAATGAATTGCTAGCTGCAGAAGCATCTTGTAAGAATGTTTTATTACCCATGCATATTTTACAGCTGTCTTGGAGTGGTGTCTTGGCAACTCCACATGTGCTGTGTAGCTTAACTACAGTGGATTATGGGACAGTCTAGTCTGGAAGGGAGTTTAGAGATCATTTGACCAGCATCAAGGGAAAAAGATTTCTTTTTCATATCAAGACGGAATTTCTCCTTCAGTGATTCTTGCCTGCTAACTCTTATCCTATCATAATATATCAGTGTGAATATATTCTTCCATGTTTTTAACTAGCTTAATAAACTGTATTAAGAAAAAGCATCGGAGTGAACACTTAGACCAAAGGATGTAGTATAATGAAAGAGGAGCTTAGGCTCTATACATTTACAACATCCTATTAAAGATAAGGAAATATAATGCAATCAGTAATTTTTACCTGTTTAAAACAGCTGTTTTAGCTCTGGCATGTTGCCAGTGCCACCTGCTGTCCTGTATTTTTGCTCATTTTGAGCATGTGTATCTTAGCATACGTTTCAAATGTTTTTTTTTTGTTTGATATAAAACATTTTCTTTTCTGAAGTCTTTTCCAGATACTAATGTCAAACTACACACGTTTACCTTTCTCCGTTCAGTGCTATGTCCTGAACTAAATCTAGGCTGTAGTCACTCCATAGTATCTTATTTCACTAGGAATAGTCAGATTTTCCATATAAAAGACTACTGTGCATTTAGCAGAAGACATAACATTCTTGCAAAATAATAATAGTCAAACATTTAGCTCTTACTAATCAACTTACCACAGAAATAGCTAAACTGATGAAAACTTACAGTCCATTTGGATCACTGTATGTACTAATTTCCTAATTCTAGATATTTGGTGCTCAGTGGAAAAAAATGTACTACTTTCCTGTCATCAAAAGGCAAGTCTATGTCAGATTGTATTCCTTTATTTCCACATATTTACCCTAAGCACAGGGTAGCAAATTCTCTGTAGAAATTAGTGTAGGAGATAAATGATGGTCATTTTCAATATGTATTTCTCATTTGCAACAGATGTTGCAGTTTTTCTGGGAGCATTTTGCAGTGTCTGCACTTCTTTCTTTCTCAATTTAAAACAACTTAATTCTGTGGTAAATTAATGTAAGTCTTTTTGTAGAGGATAATTTTCATGTTAAATCAAAAGCCATGTTATTGGAAGGAAGCTGTGTAAATGTACATTATTAGACAATTTATTCTGTTGAGTATTTTTACTAGTTATTAGACAATAACTAGTCATTTTACTGAGGAAACAATAAAAATACATAAACAGTGATCAAAATTCTGTAACCTGATATCACTGTGGGTTAGTTTCTAAACACTACTCCATAAGTTGAAGAAACTGAAGTTCACATGGGTGAAGAAAGTGTTGTAATTCAACAGAAAAAAAAAAAAAAAAAAAAAAGAAAAAGAAAAAAAAAAAAGCCTTTTATTATTAGGATTGTTTTGTTAGTTGAACATCAGTTAATAAAAAAAAAAAATAAAAGGTTAGGATAACAATTGTGTTTTTTTCCGTATATTTTACTTTAATGTGGATTAATAGACTGTTCTCTGCCGGTGGTTCTGCAGTATCTAGCTGTAAACTGCAAGTTCGAGGCACTGGTGTATAAAAGTCTTTAATTTTAGCAGTGGAAATTATTTTATTCCCTCCTCAGTGACCACTAGATGTCACCGTTGCACTATAGTTGGTAATCTATACCTGGTGGAAAGCTGCCTTAAGGTAAAATTCAGCAATTCAGGAAATGCTTCATAACTACCATAAATTGTCATCAATAATCTGAAAACAGGCTGCTATGTCTGTCTTTTAATACATTCTACCTACTTCATCTCCTCTCCTGAAGCAAATGTACTCTGAACATTTATAAAATAAACATCTCAGTGTGGCATAAGCATCATCACACTTTTACAGAAATCCTTCAATTAACACAGAAGGCAATGCTTGTACAGTTTTTCTTTGGATCATCAAGCAGCAAATGTTTTGATATTATCGTAAAAAAATTTAAAGATAACTTTTGAATAGAATGCAATAGAATACTTGAGCGTGAGTTCACATGTGGGAAACACAGCCTTTTATACTGTTTATTACATTATTGATGATTTACTTTTTGAGCTCTGAGTATATGAAATTGGAATAAAATTGGCGATTTGAGAACACTTTCAAGTATGGTGTTGGATCTTTTGCACAATGAGGAGACTCTCAGGCTGAGCACTGAAATGGTTAATACTCAGGCAGTTTGGTAAACTTATATTCCTTTCGTTCAGAGAGGAATAAGGGAGATCTGCCTGCCTATATTAGAATTTGTAGCATACCTACACTCTGAGTGCTAACTCTCCAGTTAGAAGTAAATTTGCCCTAAGCGATCATGAGAGCTATTTTAGCAATATCATTGCGTGTCATTGCCGGCAGAGGGAGTTATGTTAATACTTTGTGAGACTTCATACCAGGAGCTGGAAAAAAAAAAAAAAAAAAAGTTTGCATAGCAGTTTTTTTGACTGTGCTGTCTACTTCTATGCTACGCTCGCTCCTACTGCTTTGTAGGAGGTTTGAAAGTTCCTGTCCTTTTGCCTATAGGTTGTTAAAAGTCCAGGAGAAATCAGGAGAAATCTTTCTGAGTGTAAGATAAATAGCATTTCATAAGGAGATACAAATTTAACGTTATCTAAAATGTAATTACTAGCATTTCTAGTGACTACTAATTCAGAAACAGAGACACATGGTGGTGTGTCTAATGATGAAACTTGTCTCTAGAAATGAATTTACCCTCCTGTGCTTCCTTTTCTGTTCCCTGATGTTATTTCCTGATGTACATCTTAATACCTAAGCATTTCTCAGCGAGCAGAATATTGCACTGGTGAGTTGAAGACTGTGGACAAAAATTTGTATCAGTTTTTCAAATATTTCTTCCCCCAACTGCCCCAATCACATTTGTGCACTCCCGCCCACCGCACTGACCCCAGTGAAATTCTTGGAACTTAGGAACTTTCCCAAAGGTCATGTCTCTTGAATGAGATTACTCCTTTTCCTGTTGAAACAGACTTTAAACTCTCCCTCTGCAAACCCAAAAGAAACAAAAAATCTGATGTGAATTCTTTGCTGACAATCCAGCAAAGAAATGTAGAACTTAACTGCATTTGTATTTAGATGAGGTGCTGTGTGATTTAATAGACACTTCTCACTTTCCTGGTAACAGAACAGTACTCAAAGATCAGTCATAAAAATGTCTTCAGATCCTATAAATATTTGTAAAAGGAATAAAAGCAAAATAATAATAAGCCACAAAAGAATAACTTAGCAGACTCCCTTACATACTTCTCCCTTGATTGCTTGTTACTGAGTCTTATAGGAACAACTGAGCATGCTAGTATTGCAGTCTCTATAGCTATTTTTGTTGGGGGTGATACTTGCTGGGATAAAAAAAAATCTTGCAATTTAGGTGTTTGTTTTTTTTTTTAATCTCAGAATCTGTGTTTTTGTGCTTGAAACCTCAAGATCTCTTTGTCGTCTTTTATTTACAAATATCTAAGAAGCAGTGGTAAATTTATATTCGATCTGACTTGGGATGTATAGCTAAATTCCATGAAAGTTTCTACCGATTCTAAGACTTTTTTCTTAGTTGATTTGCTTTTTAAGGTCAGGTCCCTCTTACAAACAAATTTGTGTCAGAAAGGTCAGAAGCATAAGTTAAGAGAGCCATTGTTAACAAAATAAATGTTACTCTTGTCATTATGTGCTGAAGTCTGCATATGGCATATGGAGGCTTCATTTTTAGTGATGTATAATGAAGTGAGGAAGAGATTTTTACTGTACCTGCCCTGCTTTGAGATTTTCTTAATGACTATTTGTTTTTAAACTCTTTCTCAGGATATGGAAGCAATATTACTGAATGCCAGTAAATGCACCTATGTGTTAGAATTGTGGATTTTATTCATACTTAAAGACTTGCATTGAGAGGGCTTTGTTTCATGTTATGTCTTTTTTTTTTTTTTCCCCTCTGGCAGTGTTTTAAAAAGTTATGTGCATGCATAATCATATGCAGCACTTTATTGCTGATTTTTGGCAGTGCACAAGAGCAAAAATTTAATTTGCTATTTTCCAAAAGTGCATTGTGTTTATGTAATGGATTTGCATCAGTTGCAGTCTGTAACACAGTTAAGTGTTTTAATTGGCAGAACACCCACATCAAGACTTATTTGTTTTTCTGATAAGGAAAATGCCAGCTAAGTTGGTCCATATGTTCTGTTCAAATAAGAAGTGACATATTCACATGCAATAGCCATTCTTTAAAAATAAAATTTAAATTTAAAAAGTAACACAAAACTCATGTAGAAGAGGGGCATGTTTATGCATAATCATGAATTATTGTTATTTTGTCAAAAATAGCAAATATTTTTGTGGACAAAATTCATGAGCCTGCATTTTAAATGCTTGTAGTTTATGACTGTATCTGTTGATGACCCTAGTGACATATGTTGAAATGAAACTGTAAATTGTTTACTGTTTTGTTGTTGTTGTTGTTTTTGTTTGTTTGTTTTTTCTCAGAAGGATATACATGGTATTTATTTTCTAGTGAGTAACTTTTATTTCAGAAGACTCGAACCTTACCTTACCAAATGTGTGTAGTTTAATAATAATTTAAAAATATGTTGAATGGTGCAGTAAAATAGAAATCAGAAAAGAAGCTGAAGGACTCCTTTTAATGAAATACATCCTCTTCAGCTGCCAGTCATGGAGGAGCTTGACAGGCTTCTAGGGCTCCACAGCTGCAGAATCTATTTCTGTTTCTTCAGGGGAAATTGCAAAACTTCCACATTCTGCCAGCCTGAGAATCTCAGATTAGGCAACCACTCTGATCTTTCTGCAGAAAGGGGACACATTGCCCAGTGGCCAGAGATGGCATTTGAACTCCTGTTGGTAGGATAAGGGAACCCCACTTGGGCTCTGATCTCAACAAATTATTGAAGCTGATCTCAGTTCATTTTGTTTGTAAGTAATTTGTAGAAATTATTCAAAACTGTGTTCTGGCCTGGACCTGCCACTGAACCAAGTATTCCTGATTTCTTGTAGTGCTGATTTTTTTTTCCTTTTTTTTCTTCTTTTTTCCACAAGGAAATTCTTCATTGTTTTAGGCTTGTCATTTACAACTATCTTCTAGAATAGAAAGAAACAAACTTTTAAGGACATAACTCATGCAGTACATGCTTACAAACCGCAATATTTTAAAATTAAAATTTATGTCCACTTACATTGAAAGTGAAAACCATCATATTATTGAAGAATGTCAGGAGCATTATACATACATGATGACAAACATTCTTGTAGGTTAATATGAGAAATTAGAAGCTGGATAAGAACCACATGTTGATCTGTTTCCCTTTAAATATGTGCCAATTTATGTTTGTAATGAAATGACCAAAAAGAACATGGCATTCAGTAATATTCAAAATCAAACAACTGTAGCTTGTTTCCAGCTGATGGATGTGAACAACTTTTGTTCTACTGGATGTTATATTCATTGAAATAATAGATTTAAAGTGAAATGTTATTAGGTTAATCTCATTTTTAATTCAAAACCTCTGATAATTAAAAAAAAAAAAAAAGCCTGACAACTACATTTGCCAATACATTTAGAATTTACAGAATTAATTGTTCATGATTTGCAATCTGTAAAAATGCACATCGTTTTACTAACCATGTAACAACACTGAGATCCCAGAATGGTTGCATTAAGAAGGAAGGGGGAGAACTGTGCAACTGGAAGCTTAGTTTCATAAACATTTCATAACATTTGTTAACGTTTTAGTTGAAGCGTGAGTTAAGCTGGGCTACTGAGTTGATTAGTCTGTCCATGCAGCATTTGAGCTCTAAAGCTAACTGGAAAAAAAAAAAAATTAACGGAATTAAGTTTTTAGAGAAGAGCTCCAGAATGTAAATCCCACCTGTAAATACTTGCTTTTTGTTTAACTATTGGCAGTAGCTTAGTGTAAATTAGAGCTGGCAATATGTATTATTGTGATTAGGTTAGTTGTTATGTCCCACTTCATATATAATGGTGCATGTTCCTTTCTGAGAGTCTTTAAGAATATCAGTGAAGTTTTCAAAATCTTTTCTGTTGTTGCACTTGGAGATTTTTACTTTCCTAGTGGTAGCATGTTTATTTTTAGGATTAGTCTAGAGCAAATTTTAGTTGGTTTTAAAACTAATTACAATTTCATATCCTAGATTTAGTGCTACCATTGTTCTGCACTGTAGACACCAGCCTGGTGTTATTTTCTGAGTCATTTTTGAAACACATGGACATCTATGAGCTTCTGAAGAATTTTTTTATTATATCATTGCTTGTGAATTTAGAATGATGATACTGTGATCTGGTGCAGAGTATTAAATGAAGTAACAGATTGTATTTTACATTCTTGAGTCAATCTTCAATTTTTATTGGCACTTACATATTTCATTGTTTATTTTATTAAGTAAAATCTGTTTCTTTTATGTCGTGTGCAGAATGTGAAAGATGATGGGCAGCATGTATGGAGACTGAAGCACTTTAACAAGCCTGCTTACTGTAATCTTTGTTTGAACATGCTAATCGGAGTAGGCAAGCAGGGCCTCTGCTGTTCTTGTGAGTATAAGCATTTCAGTGTCTGTGTTTATAGCTTTTCCTACAAGTGTTGCAGTTTCTGCATAAAGAACTGGTGGCTTCCCAGTACAAACCCATTGCCAGCACAGTGATGTTTTCTCCTTTGTTTCCTGTGCTTAAGTGCTCCAGATTATACTTTTAATTTTTTAGAATATGAGGCTTCAAAAACTGCTGTTTTCTCTACTTTAATAACTCGCTGTTTTAGGACATTCCCATTGGATTCTGTCTGCATTATTTTTTATTTATTCTGTCTTAACAAGTAATATGCTTAAAACACAACCTTATATTTTATTGTTCCTCTTTTGTATTTGTGAGTAATTATTCATATTCGTCAATAGGCATACTTTGTCTCTTATTGGAAACGTACTTTAGTAAGTGTACTTAGATACTTGCATAGTATCTAATTCCAATAGTTATTTATGCAAATGCTTCTTGTAATTCTTGTTTTGTTAATTGTAAAGGTCAAAATCTCAGTTTCCTCACAACTTGTTTTCAAGATTTTATAACTAACACTTCTAAAGTTTTGCATGTTTACTTGGTTTGCAATTATAAGTCTCATTCTCACCATTCATTTACATATTAATTAATTATAGATTTTGATACGAAAAAAGAAGGAAGAATAAATACTGTATCTTATCTGACTTTCTTTAGACAATTGGATGCAATTACCACAATTCAATTCCTTGAGTTGTGTTCTGTGTATGTCATAATAATTTGTTCACCAACTCACACGCTGTATTTTGATACCAGAAATCTTGCCAAAAGATCCCTCTTCTCTGCTTGAATATTTCAAAAGATGGATGATCCGTAACTTTTTTTTTTGTTGTTAATCTTTATCTGTTTATTTATTTATTAAACAAGGACCTAATATCTGATTTGAATATGTCTGGTAGATGGTTCCAATTAATCTGTTTGTGTAATGCCCTTCTGCGTTAGATTAATGAATATTGTCTTCATGACAGTATCCTTTTTTCAAGCCACTTTTCATTATTAATTTTGATAAATTAATCAGTTTCTTAGTTTCTCCACTTTTGATATAAAAGCCCATCACAGCTGATCAGGACCTTTCTAACTGTACAGTTCTATTGATCCAATTTGAAATTGGACTTACTGAATGATGGTTTTGGAATTGGCCATTTTTCTCTCCTCTGTGAACCACGTAACTCTTTAAACCCAATTCAGATATAAATCCCTATGTATTGGTTTTCACATTGTATAATTTCACTTGCAATGCTATGGAATGAGAGATACATGTTAATAAAGGTAATAAAAGCAATTTGAATAAATAGAAAGTTCAGATTAAGAAATGCTGATGATGGTAAGTGGAGCATATATTAAACGCTGAATTGGTTTCAATCTTGAGATGCTACATTCTTTAAATACCCTTTCAGGAGAAACTGACATAAACTTTATCCTTGCGAGGAAACAACACACGCATGTTTGAAAGAGAAAGTTCTATTCAGCAAACAGTGTCGATCTCTGTTGGTAGTTACTACAAATGTGTAGATGAGTTATAAAAAATAAACCTCTTCAGAACGACCAGCTTTACCAGAGCTTTAATTTTCTCTGCTTCAGTGTACCTCTTCTAAGTTAATTTGTTGTTTTACTTGGCATTTATCTGGGGAGTAGAATGGTCTCAGAAAAGCTGAAGAACTTCCACTTACTCCTTTCAGTTGTCAGGATGGGACATGAGTCTGCTTAGAAAACTACTCTTCTTTTTCTTTATCTCACTTAGCTTCTCCTGTGTATTTTCAAAGCATTGCTATAGATTTCATTATTTGCATTTTAGATTGTGTGGGAGAAAAAAAAAAAAAGAAACTGCAGGGGGCCTCACCATCCCTCCATGGTCCAATCAACAATGTTACTCCCTGCAGTTTGTCTGATTAATGGCTGTGTCTCCCACTGGGTTTGTGTAATAGGTGCAAGCAAGGTGTTTAGTAGTACTTTGTGCTTAATTGCTGTTGAGGTCAAAAGCATGAGACATATACCATGCAGTGAGAAATTCATTCTCAGTTTTTAATAGTTGACTCTACTGAATACAGGTATTAGCTGAGCATTACAGCTAGGCGTGGTGCTATAGTGGAAGTCAGTTCTTATCACTGAACCCTGACACATGCTTTCCAAATGCAGCTAGGGTGATCTTTAAAGACCTAATTAGCAACAGTGGTTGTCTAATGCAGATTTGTGTAGGGTGTGTGTGTGAGGAACACAGCATTTGGGAAAGAAAGAGTTAAATTGGAGTGATTACATGGAATGCAAGAAAACAATTGCTATCTGAAAATGGACTAATCAACCATTTAAGATTTATAAATCAATAGAAGGAGCAACATAAACTCGTTGGCTTTTATTTTTGTGCTTGCCAGCTGCTCTCATGCCTATAGTTCGTAAAATATAGATTTCCTTCTACTAGCAGATGACACCAAGCCATTTGGCAGACTTTGTCTTTAATATTTTTGTCATTTGGCAATTATTGTCAAAAAAATGTAGTGTGCTCTGATTTAATTAAGCATTTCCTGTTATGCAATAATAGTGCATTCTTGGATTTTTCACATGTATAGTATTTCCTGTTCTAATTGGCTTTTTGTATTCCATGGAAAAAGCAGTCTAGTTTGAGTTTTCATTGACTGATTGGATTGATTGTATAGAGATGACATGCTGGTAGAGTTGTTACATAAAAATTTAGTCAGGAACATCATAGCTTTATCATCTATTAACACGTTTCTTTTTTCAGTTTGCAAGTATACAGTCCATGAACGCTGTGTCTCAAGAGCTCCTGCATCTTGCATCAAAACATATGTGAAGTCCAAAAAGAATACTGATGTAAGTTTGGGGCAATGTTACCTTTACCATCTACCTATTAGTTTAGTAACCTAATATGTACCACATTTTTCTTTTGCAGGTAATGCACCATTTCTGGGTGGAAGGAAATTGTCCAACAAAATGTGATAAATGTCATAAAACCATAAAATGTTACCAAGGTTTGACTGGACTTCACTGTGTTTGGTGTCAGATTACAGTGAGTATTTGCTCTGTAGTAAGACCTTTAGCACATTTTGGAGAGAGTGAAATCTGCATTTTTTTCATAGCCACGTAATTCAAGAAGTCTAATTTAGTGGTTTTTTTTTTTTTTTTTTTTTTTTTTTTTTTTTTGTGAGGAACAGATAATGTGTATTTGAGAAATATTTGAATATTAAGATATATGCAGAATATTCATAGGAATACGTAATTGTTGTAACCAAATAAATGTGTACTCTGCTTCGAGACGATACACGAACAATGTACATCATTCTAAAATAACAGAATTCCCAATATATATTACAGAGTCTTTGTGAAAGAGTTTTTATTACTGATAAAAGTCAAGGTCGTGGTGAACTTAGAGCAAAATCCTAATTTGTGGTGTACTGTCAGGCAAATGAAATTGAGGACATCTGGTAGGATACAGCGATTTCAAGTATAGCAAAGGCATCTTGATAATATACTAATCTGTGCACCAAGCCTGATACATAACAACTTCTGTGCACTCCTTATTCAGCAGGAACCAATAACTGGAACTAATGACATTCAAGGAACACTGCCCTTATAAGTGAGATCTTCATGCTAGACAGAACAATGCTAGTATTTCTGTTTCTAGTGTAGTGTAGGATTTAAATCTATGTGGGAAGGTATTCTAGGGTTTCTGCTTTTTTTTTTTTTTTTTTTTTTTTGGCTGATGTTATTATTGTTGTTGTTATGGAACAGCAGTTGTTTTTTCAGTGTTGTAAATAATAATGCGAGACTAAGGCATTTGTGAGTGTTTGTTTTCAACATACAAGTTTGGATGTTTTGTGACATATTTTCTTAACACAGGAATGCAAAACATGAAACATCATCAAAGTAAATGGATCCAGAATACTTTCAGATATAAGCTGTTATGATCACTTAGAAATGAATATTTTAGAAGAAAGCAAATATGTAGTCCAGATTGTTGTCAGAATGTGGATAATTTATTTAGACACAATCCAAAATTTTGAAATGCAGATAATTAAATTTAGGCTATGGCCGTCTCTCTTTAGGTAGATAATTGAATAGTGTTCTGCTCTAGATAGAGGTGTGATTGCATCCTTATAATATGGCTTAATAAGAAATAGTATATAAGGTTCCCTCTTGAAGTCAGAGGAAGCTTTAAATTCTGCAGGTCCTTCTATTTGTGTATCCAAATGTGAGTCTGGACCAAATTTGTAAAGGTGTTTTTACATCTTAAAGGTGCATGTCTCCATTCAGGGGACTTTCACAAGCAGTAAAAACACTGAGGAGATAATGAGACAGAATTTCTCACTGAAGTTACTGTGTATAAGAAGCTTACTTCTTTTGAAAGTATCTTTGGTATCAGTCTACTTAATTAAATAATTAGGTATCTGTCCAAACTCTTACTAAAAATAAATATATGTTTTTTGACATTCAGAATGAAAAATACTAGTTTATAATTCTGTGCTTATATTTTTATCAGTATTTTAAATATTTTTTATTTTCTGATTAATATTATGTTTTCAGAATAATTTTACTAATCTCTTCATTTAATTTTTATGACCTAAGTGAAAAATTGGTATTTTTTAAAAATTGAAGCACTGTAATTTAGATCTTACTTTCAGTCTCTCATTCAATTTTCTTATAGTTCTGCATAAGAACTTTTTTTGTATGGTGGTTTTTTTGTTGTTGTGGTGGTGTTTTTTGTTTTGACTTATTTTTGTTAATAGTACTAACTTTCTTAATTAGTAAGAAAATAATTGCTTAGATTTATACTGGAGGCTTGTATATAAACTGAAGGTCTTTTGTTCAAGGGATGGACAGCACAGTTAGGGCAGAGAGATCCCTTTGTGCCTTCTCACTGATATCATATTGGAATTAATGAATTTATTCCTGAATTTTGAATGACAAATAAATGGAGGCATGATTTTTAAATTGATATCTTGGAGTTATCATCACATCATCCATTCGTTCATTTTACCTCTTGTACAGAATTGCTAGTGTGTTTTTGCAGTGCAAGAGGCTGTTAGTTATTATGGAACTAATTCTGAGCCTTTTAGATATTCTCCTTTTTGCAATTAACAGGATCACTTTAAAGTGAAATCACTGATTAAAATCCCCAAATTTAGAGATGTTTGGTACTAAGGATTATACTGAGTATAACGTTATACTGAGTTTTTAGCCAAGCTACTCCATATTTCTTTCATCCACCATGATCTTGTAAATGTCTCTTTTCTCAAGCTTTCCTCACAGCAAATACATTTGTGTTTTTTTTTCTACTTTGCAGACATTTGACATGTTGACATTGGTTTTGATAATATTCTGAACGAGCTAGGTTTTAGGGAAAGGGAATTTGGGGGAAATATTTTTAAAATCTGCTAAATCATTTTTTGAGAAGAGATGCATCTTTTATTTTATTGTGTCAAAGTGCTATTTTCATTAAAGCTACATATATTTTACCAGTTGTGTTGTCAATGATCAGCAGAGACTAATAAGAAGATTAAGCTATTTTTTCATAGATAAGTTTGCATGCCACCGAGTAACAGAGCTGCTAATTACCCCTGAATTTGCAAAGGTACTTTTATTTGATGTAGTGTGGCCTAGTGTGCATTAATTATTGTACAAGTAGCCATAACACTGAATTAGAGAATTAGCATGACAAATGATTTAGATTACAGGGTTACCAAAATACCCTCACAATAAGGCTTTAATACTCAGAGTAAATCGAAACTCGTTAGACTTTTATTTTCTGTTGCTAAGTAACTGCCTGGAAAGGTAACTTTGCAGTTTAAATGAAAATGGACAAGGCTAATGTTAGGTACCATTTAGTTCAATATACAGAAATGTTATGTCAACATTAACTATTCCAGATAACTTTATGAAGAATATATAACTGGTAAAGCTTATACATCAATAGCTGAGATAGTTTTATTATAATTTTCATAGAGTTCAACTGACGTAGTTATATCATCTAAGGGAAAAATGAGTCAGTTGTTTGATAAAATGTGATTTACAGTTGCAGCTATTGAACTACAGATTCTTTAGCAGCTATTCAACCCTATGAATTAATACTGTGTGCTACCCATTAAACCAGTTTGATCACCTGATAAATCAGACTTCTACTTCAAAATGTATGGGTTTTATTATCTTTTGATGCAAATATACATATCTTCTCCAAAATAAAATATTCATACTTACTGTACAAACATTTTAATGAACAGTTTATTCAGTGCAAAAGTAGTAAACTTTCATCAGATCTCACAATATAAATTTGTAGTATTTTATTGTGGCTGTCTCTAATAGTATTGTGAAGTGTACTAGTAAATGTCAATGCTTTGCAAGATCCAGGTACAGAACTGAGCCTTTGTACTGTGAGGTTGGATATATATGTTGAAATATTCTATTTAGACATGTTTGATTTGAATTAAATCCTAAGTAATTGGTAACAATTTTTGATTGATAATGCAAAATATTTAAATATATGATTATTAATTTATTGGCATTTTCTTTTGAAGTTATATACACATTTTTCCTTCCCATCTTTTTATCAATATAGAATTAAGTCAATGCTCTTTCAGTCAGAAGACTTGTGGATTTTCTTTCCATATTCTCAGCATAGAATATATCTCATTGCTTTCATGAAAGCTGGCTGAATGCTAGGAGTGAAGTAGAAAAAGGAGGGTAGTTCACATTCCTCAGTAGTCAATGGAATGATTTCTCCAAGATAACTTAGAGCTCTTAGATATTCTTATCTGATTTTCTTTTTTGTCTTGTGTCTATTTTCAAAGATATTTTAGCATCACAATTGAATCAGTGGTGAGTTTATAAGCTTCATGTAGGGAAGAGAGTTATACTAATAATGCCAAAGGCTGCCCCAAATTAATCTGAATTGCCCCCTGGCAGTAGAACAGAAGTCTTTCTCAGTGTAAGAAGTTGAAATGAAAGTTTAGTTTACCAGTAGTACTGTGCTGATGTTACTTTACTGTCATGCAAAACTCTCATTTTGTGTGCTGGACTATACGTGCAGTTTCTAAACTGTGAAGCATTTTGATTCACCGTTCTTTGCTTCAATATAAATTCACTGTTTTTGTCAATCCTAAGAGGCTTTCCCCTTCAGTGTTTCATTTTCCTTCTAGTACTCTAGGAATAATGAGATTAATTTAGCATATCTAAACTCACTCAATTCTAGAATGCACAGACTATAGTAGCGAAATACCAAAGCTGAGTATTTATTTTCTGTCTTCTCGTAGTTGCATAATAAATGTGCTTCACATCTAAAACCTGAATGTGACTGTGGACCTTTGAAGGACCATATTTTACCACCCACATCAATCTGCCCAGTAGTATTGGTGAGTTGTCTGTATTTTTATTCTAGATGTAAGATTCTGTCATAGTTAACAGCTGAAATGATGCGGAACTGACTTACAGAGGATTTGTTAGAGGACTGTGTGAACCTTAAACCTAATGGGTAATTCTGGCTGATTAGCTATAGGTGCAGTTGTGCTTGATCCTCTGTATATTGCATTTTCGTTCGTGTGAGAATGAACTTTCTGTAGGGCATATTATAACTGAAGCTGACTCAGGTTTTATCACTTACTCAGACTGTACTTACCAGAAACTGTATAGGCAGAACACTTCTACGTTTTACATCTTTTATAGATCCAACTTCCCAGAATAATGAAGTTATTCTTATGGACAGTTTTTGCTTGGGATGCATATTGTATATCTGCAATGCTGAGGTCTCTGATCTAAGCCGGAGGTTACCTAGAATGATGACACGGGCCTTGCAGTAAGCTATGCATCAACATTATGGTATATTTTATTCTGCAGTAGTGGACAGTAAATTTCTCTGTCCACAAAAACAATAACTCAATTCAGTGAAAATAAAAATGCATGCTGTATATGTAGGTGGTACTGAAAAGACCTGAGCAGCTTATGATGAAAAAAAGAGGTCTTCAGAATTAACTTATGTTTTCAGAGATTAAATTGGATGTTTTCTGCTGATGAAAGTCATAGCATCATCATATAACAGAACAGGCATGTGGTTCTCTTACTTTAAATATATTTAAAGAGTAACAGTAATAAATTCCTAGATTTAAAGAATGATTTTAGTAGTAAAAGAAAGTACAAAAATTTGCCTGCTAATCTTAAACCTCTTTCTGATTAGTAGTAATATATATGTTTATTTTTGGAATAATCCTTTCACTGTTTACTTGTCAACCTGATACGGAAGGAATCCTAGAGTTTGTTCCTCAGCATGTGTAAACTAGTAGTATCCCATAGCTGTTAATGAAGGTAAAAAAGTGGAAAGCTGGTTTTGATATTTATTAAATATTTTTACGTATTTAAAAAAAGTCAGAAGAGTAGTTTTATTGTTTATCTGTAATGACGTTTTGATATTATCTGGGCATGTTCTGAATAGTAATTTCAAAAATATTATTTTAAGTTTATCAGATGATTGCATTTTCCATTACTTTATTTAATTTTCAGGTTTTTAGGTCATATTAAAATGTAGAAATTCTGTTTTTGTTATTAGACAGGTTTTGTTTTATTGTTATTTATTGTTTGCCATTTTTATAAACTGAATAAAGCCTCTGCATGAAATTTCATCTTCGATTACATGTATTTGTGTAACTCCATTTTCTTTTCAGAGGAGGAAGAGATGTAGCAGAATTAAGATTTTTATTCCATAATTTGAGTTTAGTTAAGTAGTTTAGAGGATAGATAAAACCACTCTAGAGTCAAAGTCATCCTTGAATAGGTTTGTTTTATCTGCAAATTTGGAAGACATAAGCAGAAATAAATGTTTTCCTGTATCAGAATCATATTTCAGTATTGCATACTAATGATGTAACATGAAACAAGTATTTCAGCACTATGTTTATACATTGTTTAGAATAGAAAATATGTTTTGATGTGATGGGAGCCTGATAGTTTTGTAGTATATTTGTTGATCTATTTTCTTTCAAAATGTATTAAAATCCTGAGAATATTACAAATAAATACATCAGTGACCTATCTACTAGGAATTCCTCTTAAAAATGTTTTATTACATTGTACATATTATTTATCTCAGTAATTTTTTAATTAGTTTCTCCCATTTCCTGCTAAGGGGGTTCCTTTTGAGAAATATAGGGCCTCAGTGAATGTGAAACCAGCACTTTCACTGACAGCAAAAACAGTGAACATACAGTCACTGAAATTTTCTGAAGATGTAATAGTAAGTGTGCCTGTTAATAGAAATGGTGCGTTAAGACGTTGCAAATCATGAATCAGACAGGCTGTAAGATCATCTGTAAGATCAGCTGTAAGATCATCTAGATAATATATCTTAGGTTAACTGTGTCAGCTTTCTCCACTATGTCCTCTCCCATATTTGTGTCCCCCTCATCCTACTATTACTGACAAGATAGTGTGACAAACAGCAAAGGCCTTGATGCTGCACTGTTCAGAAACAGCTAAAGCACTGGTGTTTCACTGATGTTTTTGTAACAAATCCACACAACACCATGCAAACTACTAAGAAGAAATTAACTCTATCCCAGCCAAAATGAATTCACTCACCTATAAGAAGTTAAGGTAGTTGTGGGAAAGACAATATGACAAGTTGAAAAATAGTTTACGTTTGATCTGTCAAAAGCTTTGGCTTCTTTTCCATCCATCGTTTGGAATTCCAGACTTCTTCCAGAAAAGTGTCAAAGTTCACCTCTGACAGAGAAACCTTCTTAAAGTTGTTCCCTCAACAGTACAGGAAAAATCCCTTCTCGTTTCCCATATGGAAATAAGGACATTCTTATTTATATGTATTTCTCATCCTTTACATGTAATTTCTTCATTTCTTGTCCAGCCTAGATTCTTTCTGAAAAAATAAAGAGAATTTTTTTCATAAATTGCACTTCACAGCAATATATATTGTACCAGAGTTACCAAACCAACAGGGTTGGCCTCTCCACTGCAACTTGGTGTCCCAGTCCACATTTTTTTTCCATTTCCGTTGATGTCAAAAGCCACTGTAGCAACTTTGAAGAATAAGCTAAAAAGCCTGTTCTTCCTGATGTTAGTATCACAGAGGATGACATTTCTTTTTTTTCTTTTCACACTAGAAATTGTTAAGAAACCATAGGGAAACTCATGCAGAAGTTATTGTGTATGTTGTGAAATAATCATGCATCTGTCTAGATTCAGTTCCACATAAAGATTTTTCATATCTCGTTGCAGTACTTTTAGATGTTTAATGGAATATAGTCCACTATACTTTTTATTTTGTCCACTATACTTTTTACTTTTTAGTCCACTAGTCCTTTTTACTTTTTGTTTACTGTATATAAGGATTATACAGTGAAGTTTTTTTGCTTGAGTTAAATGAGTTCTATTATAAACTGTGTGTAGAGATCTCAAGTGATAGTCTTTTAATAGATGTCAGATACGCTTTAAAGCTATTCTCTTTTATTTCAGTAACATTTAAATTAATTCATACTGATTGAATAAATGTACATTGAGACTTGTTTCCTAATGAGGGCACATTTAGAGGAAAGGTTTTGCATCATTCTGATATCCTGTGGGTAATTATATTCTAATTATATGGTGGGGGGGAAAAGTCTATAACTCAGTACTGATCTTGTTCATTGGACCCAATTAATTACATGCGTATAATGAAAGTTCATGATAAGGTTGACTGTCAGTGAGTTTAAAAATCTTTAACTCAATTGAATCCTAGCCTACTAAGAGTGCAGAATGAGATCATAACCAGGTTAAAAACTGAGTATTGGAATGAGATGAGTGACTAGAGAAGAAAAAAATTGGTCTTTCTCTCTGATATCACTGCTGTCCCCAGTCCACCTGTTTTAAAACACAGAAGGGGAATACTGCCATACCTTTTGACTTCTTTATTTAATACTTTTCTTTACTCCATTTACTGATGAATATATAGGATATTCTATTTTTTAATTATATAGAGAAACAACTAGAATTTTCTATTTCCAACAAAATAGAAAGTTTTGTCTAATAACAGTTCATCTAATAAATGCCTATAAAGCATATATATATTTAATTAAGTATGATTATTTTGATTCCTATCAAAATATCATTTCTGTGAGTTTTAAAATGAATTTTTTAAATTTAATTTCTTTCATTGATTTTGTAAACTACATTTAAAACTATTAATTTTGGAGTGGAAAAAAAAAAAAAAAGAGGTAATCGTGGGATGAATTGTAAGACATAAGATGCCTCAAAAGCAGTGTGAGCATTACTATATGTGAGTTACCACCATCTCCATAGTAACCAGTTATTTCAAAGGGGGAGATTCTGGTGAAATATAAAAGGCAAGAAGTGAACAAAATAAAATTTTAAATTGGATAAATTTACTTCTGTTTGATTTTCAACTTCATTTTCCAGCATTCTGGGATGGTAAGAAGTTTGAAACTTCTTTCTAATAAGTGAATTTGTTTTTTTCTTTTGCCTAGTGGCAATATTTAAAATATTTTAGGACAAAGTCATATAAGCATAAATTTTATATATAAAATCACTGTATACACCATCTACACATAATAATATAAAATAGAAATGTAAAATGTAATCATAAGTATAGTTCACTTGACCCCTTAAAATATATTTAGCTGTATGGCAATGACACATTTATCTGATTTGGGCTAGGATTTTGTTTTTTGTTGTACAAGAACATAAATAACAATGTTCAAAAAATCTGTTTATAGTTAGTCCTGTTTAGGCACATAATGACACAGCAAATGACATGTTTTAGCCAAGCTCTGTGCCTTGTGAAACTAAACAATATACATTATGATCTATAGCTTCACACTTCTGTGATTTTTGTGTAAATATAGGAAGTGTGTTGTGCTGGAAAAAAACTAATGCAGTTTAAAGCTGAAAATACTGTACAATAGTTTTATTTCTCTAGAAGTATTTAGGGAGAATAAATAGCTCATGCCTGTTCTATAATTGCAACATAGTAAAATAGATACTTTTTCATGTCTGATAATATGCTTTATTGGTAGTATTTTTCTGTGATAGTTAAATGTTGCTCACATAGGAAAGCATAAATGTACAGATATCAAAAGGGACTGAACAGTTCCTGGTTGAAAAATGAGCTTTCTTTAATCCCTTTTCCAGTTTTTTTAATCCTAAAATGATTTTTCTGTTTTTGTTACAGTAGAGAACAGTGTTAACTCAGTTGAATAGAAGCTCAACACAGAGTACAAGAAGTCAGTGTAGTGTGTAAGCATCTCTATGAATAGCCTGTTTCTTTGAATTTGAGTACTAGCCTTCTGCCGAGTTTTTCAACGTACAAGATACCACAAGAACAACTACTTGAATTTATATGCTTCTGCTGGCGTGTGTGTGTGTGTAAATTTTAATCTGGTTATGAATATTAGGTAATGGTTTAGCAATTGAAACAGATGAAAAAAAAGTGGTTTTTTTTTTTCCTTTTCAGTTGTGTATCGTGTTGCAGATTTGGTTCTCTGCAAATCTAAAACAGACGTGAAATATAATGGTGTGCTTATCTACACTAAGAGCTTTTTCATTTCTTTGAAGTCAAAAGGAAATTAATAATTGCCCTGGAGGAAAATGTATCTTCCTAACTAATTATCTGTTCGGCAAACACAGTTCAATGTTAAAATAATAAGATGCTGATAAACTGAAATGGCAGCCATTCAATCATTTTAATTTATATCTAGTTGCCTGCCCACAACTCATTACTATTGCCTGTCCCTACGTTTATTTCTTACTTTCTCTCCTATTGGAGTGCTCTACACCTCTCCTATTGGAGTGCCTATATAGAATTATAGAATGTTTTGGGCTGGAAGGACCATTAAGATCATCTACTTCCAGCACCCAGCTGTTGTCAGCAACACCACACACTAGACCATATCACTCAAAGCTCCATCCAACCTGGCCTTGAACACCTCCAGGGAAGGGCATTCACAGCTTCTCTGGACAATGTGCTCCAGTGTCTCATCACCCTCTGAGAAAAGAATTTTCATATGCCATATTTTGTCTTTCGTTTAGGTCCCTTCGAGTACTGCAGGGCTGCAATGAGGAGCTTTCTCCTCTTCAGGCTGAATAAATCCAAATCCCCCATCCCGTCTATGTAGGAGAGGTGCTCCAGCCTTCTGATCATCTTTGTGGCCCTCCTCTGCACCCACTATAACAGCTCCTTTCTTGTACTGGGAGCCATAGAGCTGAACCCAGTACTCCAGATAGGGGCCTCACAAAGTCAGAGTAGAGGAGGGTACAGTCTCTCTCTGCTGGCCACCCCTCTTTTGATGAACTTCAGGGTACAGTTGGCTTTCTGAGTTGCAGGTGCACAGTACTGGTTCATGTCCACCAGTACATCCACCAGTGCCCCCAAGTCCTTTCCCATAGGGTGTTCTTTATCTGCTCATCACCCAATCAGTATTCTTGTTTGAGATTGCCCTCACCCAAGTACAGGACCTTGTAAGTAAGGATCTAGTAAGTATATTTTCAAATTATTTTTGCAGCTCTCTCTCAGACAATGTGTATTACTGCCTACTATAGCACAAGTTCATTTTAGGTTGCAAGTAAAATAAGTTTTCGTTGTAGTGTTGGAGCATGCTGATGATAACATTCAGTGGGTGCAAGATAACAGGCAAGTTATCTTCAACAAACTAAATGAACTAGGACAAACATGCTAAATGAGGAATACTTGATAGTAATTTTGATATGTGATACATTCCATCTTTATTAAGATATATTAAACAAGTAATGTAATGTGTATATAAGGTTACCATATAGCAGTTCCTTGTTGAGAGCAGTCTTGTTTTGAATCAGAGAAATATTTTAGAGAGCATTCCCAAATGACAGTCTCCAATCTAGAGCTATTTTTTTTCATATATTAAGGGTACTAATGATTGAAATATATTTACATCCTTCAGATTGTGTGGTGCAATGTGTGTGTGTGTGTATTCACACACGCATATATAATTACAGATGCATCTAAATCATAGATGGATGTAACATCAAATAGCTATTACAAATAGATTGCACCCTAGGGTATTTTTTAGTTTGTTTATTGTTAGTTTCTGTTTTTCTGTTTTGTTTGTTTGATTGATTTGGCTTTGGGTTTTTTTGTTTTGCTTTTTTTTTTTTTTTTTCTTGTGTGTGTGTGTGTGTGTTGGCGGGGCTCATTTTTGGTTTTCAGATTGTCTGACTGATTCTCTTCAGATACTGTATAACTGTGGGCAGGAATTAAGTGGATGAGAATTTTTATAAGCAGACTCTTGAATACAGCATAGATCTACAAAATGACAGTGAGTGTAGGAGTACTTGATCTAATATCTCTTTGCATACTAAAGATGAAATTTTGCATGTCTTGGAGACTCCCACTAAAAAAAGTAGCTCTATGGAGTCAAGGACCATCCTTTAAAGAACACCAACCCAACCTTCCTCCAATTTATTTAAAAAACTCTAAACTTCAGTCTGGTATTAAGACGTGTGTTTATTTCCATTACCTTCGTGCTGCAAACATTTGAGGATATTTTTGCATGACATTCTGTGGATTCCATCAGATCATCTTCCATGATCAGATTCCTCTGATAAATATATCTTATGCACACATATTCTGGGCTTTTAAGTACATACATTATCTGTAGGTGTATACTGTAAAAGTATACAGAAATCATGTGATGTTTTCAGTAGTTACTTGGCAAATTGTGTAATGATATAAAACCATTAGTGAATATTAGTATTAGTAACTATTAGTTGAGTATATTTAATGTACAAATTCTAAAAATGTACTGTTATGTATTATCACAGTTGTTTTCAAAACAATTAAGAAAACTACAGATTCATACAAATTGAATAAGAGAGAAGGTGGAAAAAAATAATTTTTGCTGTACAGGCAGTGGATTCCATGTCAGCAGATAAAATGTAAACAGATAATTAGTAAGCCATTAGTATTCTATTCTGTTTTCTCATGAGTTTCATATTTCTAAATGTCACTTTTGTGTAAAGGAAAAGACTGTTTATGCAAAGAAAGGGTAGAAATACTGTTTAGATTGTATATATTTTATACCTTGTCCACTTTAATAGAAGAGAACTTTGTAAATAAGTTACACTGAATGAGGTTTCAAAGACTTAGAAGATGAAATAGAGCATTCCCTAAGTACCAAGTACCTTATTTTATTGTATGAAGTAGTATAGTTCTCAGATTTCATAATACTTTCAGTTATTGATAAAATGATCATACATACTATTCCTGGAATATGAATTATGTAATGTAAAACACTAGGGGAGTAATGTTTCAGGATGTGCAAATACATTGCAGGGGTGGGGGTGAAGCACAATGTACATTAGTTGTGGAATACAACTGCTGCAAGGTAAGGTTCCTCGTGAGAGCTCTTGCAGTGCCCCTTGCCATCTCAGCTGTTTGGTACTGAAGCCTAACCTTCTTTTTTTCCAACAGACGCTACCCACTTTAGGAGGTTTGCTCCCTGAGGTGCGTAATGGGAGGCATCCTTGTGTGCACAAATACTAACGGATCATGATAATGTACATTTTTCTTGCTAAAAGTGCATTTTGGGGCTGAACTATAAATCTAGGCATGGTGTTCTGTGTTGTCGTTTGGAAGGCCCTGTCTCATCAATTCTTTAATTCTTATTTGGATTAGTGAAAGATAGATACAACTGGGTAGTTATTATCTGATGGTGCTTTCTGGAGCAGTTCTGAATCCTAGAAGCTCCATCCTCTCAGTTAATGGGTAGTGATCTCAGTGTGGGAGTTCAAGGGGAGAAAAGAGAGTGTGAGATGTTTAAAAATGGGTGGAAAATATTTTTTTGGTAAGTACTGTTTTGAAAGGTATTTGCTCTCGCATATGCCAAAAGAACAGAAAAGTTCACAATTCTTTGAGCCATCAAAATGTACAATAGCTTTTAAAATGCTGTATTCAATATCTCTGTCAACCTCATGCATGTTCACTAAACAAAGTCATTCACAGATGCATTGTTCATTTTGTATGCTTCAATTAGAGAAGATATTAAATACAGCACAGTTGTTGTGTCAGTATTTCTTATGCTGAAAAATAAATGTTTGCATTTTTAAAACCATTTCCTCAGTGCATGTTAAATTTATGTTAACGTTGCTAGAGCTTGTAGAATATTATCCAAAGAAGTTTTTGTTAAACTGTTATGACTTGATATGAGAATGGCACTTGTTAGTTCCTGACAATCTTGGATATCTTAGTAGTGTTACACTGTGGTTCCTGATAGAAAGAGGGATGATAGGAAACACTATATTAGTGCTCTTTGGAAAAGTAGACCTTCAAGTATGGTGTCATCAAATATCCATATTTGATTTTTTTATAACACTTTAGGGAATTCTATATCAAGAATATACCTTTTCCTTTAAATTGTGTGGAGTATATGGCCTGATTTTTATGGTCACTGCTCAGGAGGAATTGTTTTGATCTGTAAGGCAAGCAATTGTTTTTCTTGTGGGACAGGTAATGTAAATTGTGGAAAGCATGTTGTTGTTCCAGCAGTCATGGAGCCCAGGCCAAATGAGGATATTTGCTGTCTTGTTTCATGCTAGGACAAAGAACAGTATCAAAAATTTACTTTAAAGTAATTGTTACTGGATTTTGGTCAAAAATGGTTGATAACAGAAGTTTTCGTTATTGTGGTAAGCATCCTTAATGCAAAGACAGTTTTCAACAGCATATAAATACTTTTTATCTAGGTAAAAGAAGAATTTTGATGCCACACTTTATAAGGTCTCTTTTGAATGGTGTTTTTAAGCTTTTAAAATACCCATCCTCTATATGTCAAATCTGTTCCTTTCTGTTAATTTTGAACTGTCTAGACTTTTAAAAAATCCTCTCTCCTTCTGTAATTTTTGTTATGAATTGCAATTTTATACTATTCATGTGTTTGCACTTCTGAAATCTCATTTAATTTCTGAATATTTTGCAATATCCAGTTTTGGCCTTATAAGATTAGATAATATAAAATTCTGTTTATGGTGTTATACTCAATTTATATAAAGTGTGTTTACTTTTAAGAGTAGAGTTGTTTGAAACATCAAAGCTACTTTTTAAATATGTACTGAGTTATGAAGTTTCCTTCACACTGAAGTTTCATACTTTAGCACTAACCAATATCATTGGGCATTTGTATTAGTTCACAAGCACTCTGTTTGCGTGCTCAAAAACTAGTCAGAAACAGATGCCTTAGAAACTAGTTCTATTTTCTAAAAATCATGAAGCACATAAACACAGAGCTGCTGAATTCTCAGACAGCATTCTAAAACTTAGGGCTGATTTTCATTGCTTTAGTTGTTTCTACTGTTTTCTATGTAAAGCAATGACATGGTAGTCTAGACGCTTGGATCTCCTTTTGAAATAGTCAGGTTATTCAAAGTCTCCAAGAACTCTGTTAACTAACTTCTTAGAAGTCTCCTTGCGTGGACTCCCTCATTTATTTCCTGAAACATAGTTTTTTTAGATTGCCTTTTATAGGTAATTAATTATAGAATCGTAGAATCACAGGGATTAGAAAGGACCTTTGGAGTTCTAGTCCAGCTCCACTGTACTAATGCTGGTTCCCTAGAGTAGGTTGCACTGGAAAGTATCCAAGTGGGTTTTGAATATCTCCAGAGAAGGAAACTCTACTCTGGGTAGCTTTTTCCAGTGCTCTGTCACTCTCTAAGTAAAGAAGCTTTTTCTCATGTTCAATTGGTGCTTCATGTGTTCCAATTTGTGCAAGTTGCCTCTTGTTCTGTTGCTGAGCATCACTGAAATTAGCTTGTACCCATCCTCCTGACAAATGCCTTTTAGATATTTATAAACATTGATAAGATCCCTTCTCAGTTCTCTCTGCTTTGGGCTGAACAATCCCAGGTCTCCCAGCCTTTCCTCATAAGGGAGATGCTCCAGGCTCCTCATCGTCTTTGTGGATCCCTACTAGACTCTTTCTAGAAGAGAGCCAAGAACTCCAGATGTCACCTCCCTCAACCCTCTGACCATGCCTTTTTTTATTGTCTTTCGTGGCCACAACGGCGTACTATTGGCTCATAGTTGATTTGCTGTCCACCGGGGAACCCAGAAACTTCTTTGCAGAGCTCCTTTTCTAGCAGGTCAGCCTCTGATCTATACCAGTCCCATGCGTAGGACTCTACATTTGCACTTGTTGAACCTTGTTAGCTTTCTCTCCACTTAACACTCCACTTGCCCTCATCTTGCTGAATGGCTGTGCAGCCTTCTGATGTGTCAGCCACTCCTCACATGTTGGTATCATCAGCATATTGCCACAGTTCTGCAAAGTGCCTGACTATCCAGAACAGTCAGGGGTGACTTGGACCACTGTTTGCTTCAGGATTAGATTGAGACTAGAGTGGTGTTCAAATTTAAGGAAACCAACGATGATAGAAAAACAGTGGTGAGAAACATCTGTGTTATGGTGATTCTGGAAAGGCATAGTGTTAAGCTAGGATCTATTCCATTCCTCCCCGGGGAATCTGTGTCATTGCTTCTTACCAGTTTAAACTGCTAGAGAAAAAGTGACGTGGATTAATTGTGTGTGCAATCCCTCAGGCTTTATCAGAGGTACCCCAGAGATGGATTTGAGCTGGTATGGAATGTAAATGGTTAATGTTTAATGAAATATTTATAAAAAGCAATTGCAGGGGATGCAACAGTGTCCTTCATGTTCTTTTCCAGTGCAGCAGCTTTGTGCCAGCCCTTTCCCCTGACAATTGAAAGCCTCCTCGCTCATGTGAAGTGAGGAGAGTGGCTGGAGAGCGGTCAGGATTAGTTTTACTGATTCTATTTGACAAACATCTGCTTGTCTTAATTTATGGTGCATTTTTGGACAAACTAAAAGGACATGCTGGGTGCAGTTTATAAATAGGATAAATGACATGCAAAGAGCAAGGACAATTTTTGCTTTCAGAGTTTTCTGAAATGACCTGACAAGAGTTGCGAATGTGATGACAACAACACACAAACTTCTAAGCGTTTCTCTTTCAAAAAACAATCTGATTGTGCTGTATATCACCATCAGAAGCTGACAGCTGCTTAGAATCTAATGTAGAATCACAACTTCAGCTGGTTTCCTTCTGATACAAAATGCCTTTTTTATAAAAAGTTACTTTAAAGGTCAGCCTCTTACAGATAGACAGTCAAATGATCATGATACTTTTAGAACAGGTATATTTCGTTGAAAGTGGTGAAATACTATTGAAACATCCAGCCTTTGTTAGCAGTTAGAAATTGTGAAATATAACTGATCTGTTAAATGATGACATATTTTTTATAATTGGTTTTAATTTTCAGAATGCCAACCTAGCAATGTCAGATTATCTTTTCATATTGCATTAATTTGTTTTGTGACTACACACCTTTATCCATCTACTGCCTAGTCATTATGAAATGTCCAGGCAAATAGATATTTTGTGGTGGACAGTCATTGTGTAGTAGCTTGACTGAGATCACATTTTCATTAAAGCAGAATCTGACATTACTTTCTAGTCAAAAAGCATACAGGTGTGATCTTAGTTATCATTTAGTAGCATTATATAATGTGTTTAAATGTTTAATTTTCTCTTTTTTTCTTTTTTTTCTGAAGGAAAGGCAGGCAACGGTGAAAAAAGAAAAAGGTTGTCCCCAGCAAATGAACAAACTGGGAGAACGAAACAAAATGCAGAGAGCAAATTCCATCACCGTAGATGGACAAGGTCTTCAGGTGTGATTATTGTTATTTTAATTTTAAGAGATATGAAGACAACAATAGAGTAACCAATCTTTAAAGAGAAATACTTTCTATGCATTAGTTCTTCTAATATTTCATTCTTACATATTAAAAAAAAAAATAACAATAACCTAAATTCTTCCATCTGTACAGTGATCCCATGCAAATCCTCTGCTTCTCATATGATTGGTAGGACTTATTGAGGTGAGGGGCAAACATTAGCTGTAAAGCCATGAGTGAAGGTGGATTTGATTATTTTAGTGTTTGTAATTCAACAATTTTTTGAATTTATGCTATAAATCTATTACTTGGTTAGAGTTGATTCATCCCATTTTCACCTTTTAACTGAAAGATGGATGGATTAAATTTCAAAGATGTTATTTCTCCAGGTATTGCCAAGTAGGGAATTCGGTACACCAAAATTCAAGGTGGAGAAAGGCAAGATGGGTTTCAGTAGTAGCAATACTACTATAGAATAAAGTCAGTGTTCACGTATGTGATGATTCTTCTTGAGTTAAATGATTATTGTGATAACTATGTGATAATTATTTACTAAACATAGTAGACTGTTCTCTCTTCCTTTTGATGTGCTACAACTGAGCTTCAGTAAAAAGGATTCTGTTATCATAGATCGAACACTGAATATAATTATTTCATAATGTATACTATTTTGCCTGTATAGAAAGACATAATATTTCCTCTTTTTAGGTTAGTGAAACATTTTCTTTGTCACAACTCAAAGGGAAAAAAGAAAGAAGGATAAAACTTATTCAGCCTCATGAATGCTCTGTTGATGACCTAGCATTATACTATGGTAGTCATTACCCATGGCTCTCAGTTCTATCTTCCTATACTTGCCATCCTCATAGGCCGCATTACTGTTCAGATCATTTGAGACAGACAGAGCATAAAGCAAAAGGGCTAGAGTATTTTCTGATGGAGTACTCAAGCTCTGTCAGACAGTGTAAATTGTAGTTTTAATAGAATGGTACTGGAAGTTAGAAAACTGTGTGTTTTCTAAGTATGCTTCCAGTGAGCACAAAAGCTCTAGGTAGAAGAGTATCTTTTGAAATCTTTTGGTAGCAATGTATCATTATGATTTTTGGTTTTACTTCTAGTATTAGATTGCTTATGCTCATAGCTTGTTTTCTGCAATCATTCAAGTCAGTATTTCACACTCCTGTGATACAGTGCCTGAGAGGTTCAAAATAGTAATCTCTTAGCACCACTTTTGCATATGCAACATTCTTAAATTATTAAAATCATCTTTAAGATAATTATGGCATTAGATTTTCTGTAATTTTGTTATTGTGAGCTAAAACTTCTCTCTTTCCATTATGAATCCAAAACTTGGAATTTGTAATTGCATTTATTATTGTTTACAAAGGATCGTATTATGCTGATAGCATTAGAGATAATTCTGCAATGATGTCTTTAATTTTCTGATCTTAGTATAGTCATTGTTTGTTAAATAAAATTGAAGTAATAAGAATCCTTCTTTGCACAAAAAATTGCAAGGCCTGTTCTGGAAGTAATGCCTCCTATTTTGTTATGTTGGCCCACATTGTCAGAGGCAGGTATTGGTGGAATGGCTGTAGAAGTTGAACCTTTCTGCCAGTATTCCCTTAAATTTTGTTGCCACGTGGTAGATGGCAGCAGAGCAGCAGCCTGACAGAATGGCATCTGACATGGAAGTGCAGATGAAGCAAAGATGTGAAACTGAATTCATTCATGCAGAAAAAATGGCACCCACTGATATTCATCGACACTTACTGAGCGTCTATAGAGACCAAACAGTGGATGGCAGCACAGTGAAGTGGTGAGCGATGTGTTTCAGTAGTGTCAACAGCACTGTGAATGATAAGCATGTTCTGGACAGCCACGCGCAGCTGTCTCTCAGTGAAATGGAAAGCAAGTTGATAAACTCATCTGCACAATTCAGTGGATTACAACCATGGAAGTGTATGTGTAGCTGAATATTATCTTCAGTGCATTGGAAATGGTGGCAATGTTGGAATATCAGTTTGTGCCAGGTTGGCCCCACAGATTCTCACACAGGTACAGAAAGAATGCAATATACAAGTTTATCAGGTCCTGTTGAACCATTACAAGATTGAAGGTGACAGTTTCCTGGACTGCATCATTACCAGTGACAAGATCTGATGTCACCACTGTGAGCTGGAGTCAAAACAGCAGTCCATCAAGTGGTGACATGATTTCCCCATTAAAGGAAAAGTTCAAGATGCAGCTCTCAATGGGTTAAGTGACATGTGCTGTCTTTTGGGATAGGAAAGTTGTGATCCTTCCACATTTCCTGAAACCCAGACATACAATCAACTCTGACCACTACATTGCAACACTGGATATGATGAAGGCACAAACTTCCAGTCAGGTTGGAGAAAGACGACAAATTTTATCTTTTAACGTGATAATGCCAAGCCTCATATCAGTTTGAAGACCATGGAGTGCACTGCCAATCTTGGCTAGACTGCTCTTCCACACCCGCTGTATAGTCTGGATATAGTCTTCTGACTTCCATCGTTCTAGACCAATACAAGATGGACTTTGTGGGCAACATTTTCCTATCTGCAAGGCCATCATAGCAGCTTTGAAACTGCTTGTCATTTCATTGTCAGGTATAGATTTTTATGAGTGCAGCATGTACATCCCAGGTGAAAATGCATAACTAATAATGGTGACTGTTGAAAAAAATAGTGTTTTGAAGCTGAGAATTTGCTCTATCAAATAGTGTCAATATGCTTTTTGCATCTGTTATGGTTTCCATTGAAACAAATAAGAGGCATTACTTTCAGAGCAATCTTCATAAATATTTTGTTGGTAACAGTAATCATAAGCCTGGTCACTGTGGAAGCTAAGTGGACTCCAAAGGATACTGTAGTGAAAGACAGATCTATTGGACTGCTAAAGTTATGGTGTGTTTTTTTTCACTCACAGATTGTAATTTTGAAATGTATTCCACAGTCAAAATAGAACCAAGTGGGCTTGTTCTCAAAAACATTAAGTCACTTCTCCAATTACTGCATAGAAGTTGCCTTTATATCCTTCTAGATTAAGACCTGAAAATGTTCACCTTTTCAGTCTAAAACTTTTAATTGCATTACGTAAAAATCTATATTATTTAGAAAAGCTATAAGAAAATAATTGAAAGGCATTATTTTATAATTGAGTGGAATACAAACTGCTTATTTGATTATTGTTTTTTGATGATCTTAAACTTCCCTGCAATAGTATAGTTAAGTTCTGAAATAAAGTATTTTTATTTTGTATATGTTCAAATCTAAGTTTTTGTTGAGAAAAGTATCATGGCCAATCCTTCCTTCCATCAGACAGCTGTGAGCAGATAACTTAGTGACAGTGGAGATCTGCACAACTTAAAGACAATTAATCATAGTTAAGCACATTCATCTTGCTTCTTTCTAGCTAACCAGCATAATGATCAGGATTATTATTTCTAATTAGAGGAAGTAATAGATCATGTATAACCTTAGGATGAGTCTCATTAATTAACCTGCGTCCTAAGGGATTTCAGTAGGTAGTCCATCTCTGTCACAGTGAACACCATTGGTTTACACGTAGTTCACAGGGACAAACATCATGGGAATTGGCTAAATAACTAAAATTGATTAAAACAGTAGATAAAAATTAAATATATGACAAACTTCACTACATCCTGTAATATGATATATGTTTCAACATGCACCACTATACTGAAACAATCTACAGTGACAGAATCTGATCCGGGGTTAGTTTTGTTCTTGGTTTAATTCCAAAGTTTGCTGGAGCTTTTCCTTATTATGTGTTAAATATTGGATCAGAATTTGATCAATTGTTTATGAAGTTATGGATGGAATTGACACTGTACTGCTGAATACATGCTACTAAAAGAAAAGTGCTTTCATATGTCTGTTTGACTACGTGCCCGTGTTTACAGGATTCCTGTAAGACATGTCATGTTCCTTGGTTCTGTCCTAAATTAAATTTTGTGGAACATCCACATGAAAAGATTTTGTTGTTTCAGCAGTCATGATGAATGATTTTGAGCAAGAACTTTAAATACATTATTTTGAAACAGTGAGCCTAAGCTTTTTGATCGCTGTAGCTGATAAGTGTATGACTTTAGAGATGTTGGCTTTAAACTCTTAATATTTTTTTTTAAACACTCTAGACTTATATAAGCCTTTTACATTCTTCACAGCCTAGAGCAATGACAGTGAACACTTAGGTTTTTATAGCATCTGATATCATTATTATTACACTGAAATAAGAAGTTAGTTTGTAAGCCATAGTTTGTCCTTCTATTGTGTTTTCTTCTCTCCTTTAAAATTTCAAGCTTTCTAAACTGTTTAGAGGAGCTGATTATTATTCTGTTTGTAACATTTTTAAAGCATGTGAATTCATATCAAATATTTCAATTTTGTCATTTATTAAAAATTAAAAAACAACGATGTGGAGTTTAAGATTTCATCATTCTTTATTTCACCTTTGTAGTACAGTGTCATTTCCTCTTCTCACTGCAAAATGCAGTTTCTTCATAGGTTTTTTTCCATAGGAAATTATTCTTTTGTCAGAATCAATCATGCATTTCTTAGATTTGAAGTTTTCTTCTCTATTAAGAAGATATTGACAGATATAACCAATATATAGCAGTATTGGTTTCAATGAAATTACAGGTTAAAATGACATCACAGTATTAGAGACCTAGCATTAAATACATGTGTGTATATATATATATATATATATATATGTATTTAATTGTATTAGTATGTATTACTTTTCCACCAATTACAAGTTTCATATATATATGCATATATATAAATTAAGTATTATTATAATTATAGAATTGCTGCCAGCTAGGTTACATAACTTAACATAGTTTGCATTAAGCCTTTTGCTTTCTGTCTGCTATAGGAAAAAAAAAAAGAAAAAAAAAAAAAAAGAATGCAACAGAGCATTAATGAGTGGCTGTGTTATTCCCTCCTTTTAGATCACTCCAGTTCCAGGCACTCATCCACTTTTAGTTTTTGTCAATCCTAAAAGTGGTGGGAAACAAGGAGAAAGGTAAGACTTACTCTCTTTTCTCTCCCTTCTAATTTCTGTAATATGTTTTAAAATGATTTTTAAGGCTTCATATATGAAAAGATATCCAAAATTTCAGTATTTTTTATAATGGTGTGCTTCAAATTTTGACATATCATTGCCCTGTTTAGAAGAGGTACGCACCAGCATATGGTTAGAAATCCTACTGTTAAAAAGCCAGAACAAGCTCTAGGTTTCATTTAACATCAGGAAGAGAAATTATATTCCCTGAATGATTTTGTGTGATTTGCATGCAGATGTGTTGTTACATTTTGACTTTTATATTGTAACTTCTAAATTAGAATGTGGTGTTTTTTTTTTTTTGTGTGTGTGTGTGTGTGTGTGTGTGTGTGTGTGTGTGTGTGTGTGTGTCATTGCTTGTCATTGCTGTAACTTATCCTTTAAATCTTGAAAATGTTAGTCATTTAGCCAAGATCCAGCTGAAGATGACACGTAGGTACTGGGTTATGTGAATACCAGAAAGGAGGATTCAGTGTGTTTCTAAAGCTTTGAACAATTGAGCTCTTGAGTCAACTTTCCCTACCAATTTACTACTGATTCCTTTAGACTGCTTCTTTGAAACACTGTCTCTTAAAAAGCCATCCAACAAAGGAGGCTAAAGAATTGTTGTTAGGACAGTTCTCAGAGCTGATGCACATCTAACCAAAACTGCACTCAAAAGTCCTCTGAAAGAAGATGCTAGAATCTAGAAGCTGGTTATTTGTTCCCTATACTGATACACCTGGATATCAACAATGTCAACAATGCCACTAACGTTGAAGAGTTTAATCCAAAAGGTTCGCCATACCTACCTTTGCAATCATAAGAATATACTACAAGCCATCAGTTGACCATAAAACGTTCTTGTTTCAAACATAGCATTTGGTGGTCATGGTAGGCAGCTGGGAACATTCTAGGGGTGATGCAGTAGCATGCAGTTTGCCTTTTTTAGAGTTCAGATAGGAAGGGCGTACATCAGGGATCCAGTCTGGAAGTGTATAAATAAGAAGTAGATTTGAAAGCCATGCTTATTTAGTCATATCCTAGGAATAGGTTAGTTAAATACTGTTTCATAGCTTTCAGTCTCCAGCTCAGAATTGGTCTCAAGTTCACTATCTGAATGAAGCTAATACACATGAGGCATGTCAAGAAATACTAGATATTCTCTGGCATAAAAGCGAATTTGAAACATTTTCTCCAGTTAGAGTTCCTGTTTCCATTCACAAATTGCAGTCTGACACTCTCCAGTTTATTTTGATGCAATTGTTACTGGTTCCAGACTGATCACGAGGTTATCTGATTTTTTTTTTATAAAAAGAATCCCACTTTATTCACTAACACTATTACTTTAAAGTGGTATTACACAGTGAAGTATATAGAGGTGGGATATCAGTAGGAGTAGAGGATAGGTTGTAACAAAAACACAGTTTCCAAAACAGGCTGGGAGGTGGTGGGAGAATGGAGGGAAAAAAACAAGAAAAAAAAGCCATTAATTTTTGTAGATGAGAATTTCATTATCTTGATTCATTGAAATCGAAGTGATTTTTCTGAGAACTGTTTCCCAGTCTTTATTTAGGATTTTCTCTATTTGAGAGATCATGATGAATTGAGTTATGATTTCTAATTGACTTTCATTGAACACAGAAAGGTTACTGCAGATACTGTCAAGGCTCCAGTGTTCCCACAGTTCCCTGTATGAGATTTTATGCCTTGCCATATGGTAAAACCCATTTCATTGCCCTTAGACTTACAGAGAGTGCATTCATCCATCTGACAACCAGTTGAATAAATGTACTCCCCTAAAAAGTACTCTTGCCTTTTCCTTTTGTATATTTTTTCCCTCTCACCCCTAATAAAAAAAAAATCTCTGAAACACGAAGGAAGGGACTGAGGATTGCTCTAAAGAAACAAAGTTAAGTGCTTTCGCTATGGTTTTTGAGTGTTGAAGCAGAGGTGTGGTGAGAAAGGAACGCATTCAGAACACAGAGCTATTGTCAACAGTCATACAGATTACCTTACTGGTATGTTTCAAAGCTTGAATTCTGTTAGAAAACCATTTTTGCAGAAGGTATAGTGATAAATATCATGTTCTTATGTAGCTTTCTCTTTTAAAAACTAATGGCATTATTTTCAGATATAACTGAAAAAATTGAATACTATAAAAATAATCCAGTTGTATATTCTTCTAAATAGATTAATATTATCGCCCATTACTTGAAATACAACTGAATTTAAACAAGTTTATTTTGGACTTTAACAGTTTAGTACAGTGTGTAATCCATATGTATGTGATAAATTAGAACTGAAATGTAATTTAATGTTTATTAAGAAGAAAGTTGCAAATCAGATTTAAAGTTGATGAGCTTAAAACACACATACCACAAATAGATTTTAATTAAAAATGAAGTTGAATAGGAGTTCAGCAAAGCCAGTCAGGTATCTTTCTTTCAGGACAAATCACATCGTAGCTTGTTTTCAGTGAAAGCTCATTGCTGAATGAACATTTCTTGGTTCGTTTAGTTAGGGGAAAAAAAGAAAAAAAAAAAAAAGGAAAAAAAGAGTACATTAATTTCACTCATAGCTAACATTCCTGTTTGCTTGAGTTTAAGATATTACAAATTAAGATGGTAGCTTTCAATAATCAGTGAATACAGTGAATGCACTTCGTACCTCATGGACAGAATAGTTGATAGAAGAATATACAACTGGCAACTAGTTATGGGCTGTAGTGTTTCTAAACACTGCTATTGTTAAGGGTAATGCTTCTCCAGTAAGATAGCTAGCATCTAAATCATGCTGTTGTTTTGCCATACTCATTACTTTGTTTTCCCCTTCCCCATTTTCCAATTTATTTGCCTGACCAGCAGGTGAGTTTAAACAATTGTTTCCTTGACAAATGTGCGGTTGGATGCACTGGAGATCAGCTTCCGTACACTGACGTTTCCTGCTGACTCTACGTTCAGTGTCTTTGCAGTACAGGCTGATGTTATCTTTGACCTTTGTTGTCTTCCAATAACTGTGATTCAGAGTATTTCTTCCCTCTACCCTGTGATTAATCTGAATTTCTAATCTTTCATTTAGCATCGAGACAGTGTTTCAAAAGCATTTTCAATTGATCTTTCTGAAATGTTTTATATCTGGGAGAAATTGCCTGTATTCTTTTACTTTCAAGGTGGAGGCTTTGGCTTCTTTGCTCTCCTTCTGAAATGTTGCATTTCCTGGATGGCACAGACTACTGCTGTGGCCAGGTTTTTCTCCAATGCAGTCAACTTTACTGCAATTCTGAATTACTAAATTACCAGTTTCTGTCCATTTCTTTTGTCTGTGAAGGAATGATCTTTTAATTCAGAAGGTAGCTCAGTCTAACTCAGCCCAAGCAGTCAGAAGTAGTTTCTTCAGCAGCAAAGCTGTTCTTGAATCATCCCATCCCTCTTGGCCACTCCTGCTGTAATTTTTTACCACCTCAGCTATGCTAATGCAACTGCTGTAGGGTTCATATGAGATTTGGGCATGATTTAATGAGGTGCAGGGGGAGGGGGCGGAGGGGCAGAGGGGGAAATGACAACAAAGAAATTTTACTTAGGATTTGAATTTTGGCTTGAATTTATTAGTTAATACAGAATAACCCTATGAACAGTTACAGAAACACACCTGTTTGGTGAATTATCATGGGTTCAGAGCAAGCTGGAGGCCATAGTGGCCAGTGTCCATTTAATAAGCCAGCTGATATTGCCATCACAAAATGCTGTGTTGTAGCATTACCCAGTTTGTTGTCTCATGGCTCTGTCTAAGCAAATCTTCAGTCACAAGATAACAATGTCTGGTTCCTTCCTTAAATACAGAGGCAACAGGTCTACAGGCGACAAGTCAGTACAAGTAGATTTTTTGTATCACGGAAAAGCAATTCACACATGCTAACAAAAAAATTTAAAAAGCAAACTTTTTATATCAGTAAGACACTTCATATGGAACGAAAATGTACTGTGTTGTAAATGCACAGTTGAACATCTGATTCAGTTGTCATCACAACAGTTGATAATAGTATGCATGCTGGCAATTGAAACCAGTCATTTCACATTGACTTTTTCTATCATCAGTGGCATCAGGAATAAACTGTATTCATTGTGTTTGGACATAATGCTTTATGAAGAAGCTGATATACTAAATAATTGAGAAGTTAAGAAAATGTTTGAATGTGGCAGTTTATATAATTATATATAAATAATATATATATTAATAATAATTAATAATTAATAATAAATATTATTAATAATAATTAATAATTAATAATAAATATATATAATTATATATAAATATAATAATGTATAATTATGAATTTGCTTGTATTCATTACTGTAACATTCTTGTCTTCCACCTAATCTTATAAATTGTGCATTTCTTCAATATACATATATATGTATCCCTCAGTGTACGCATAGATTGTGTCTAGACAGTTTTGTTGTCTTGAATTTGAAATTGTGTAGTCATTTAAAATAAATTCACCTCCTGTTATCCTTCTGTTTTACTTAGGTCAGTAATAAGAAGGGGAGATATCTTCCAATGGGGAGGGCAAAGAAAGTTTTTTTTAAAAAAAACATCAGGATATTAATTAGCTTGAAAGACATAAGCATTAAAATTAAAAGCAGATAAATGAGTTAATAATTCAAACCATTGTCATAGATCCCAGATATGTATTCATTCTTTCTGAGCTCAAACTCATGTACTTCTACATAAGAAACCATGGAGGTAAAACATTATTATCAATGGAGGAAATTACATTTCTAGCCTTTGTACTGAAGAAGGAAAACATTTGTCTTACTTTTAGGACACATAACCTGAAATTTGTAAAGTTACAGTTTTTGAAATATTTTTTGAAATAAATTTTGAAATATTTTTGAAATAGGGAGGTATTTTATGGGATAGGGCAATGTTTTACTTCCTGTATCATTTCCCTCCCATAATTTAGATAATTTTTAATTAGGTATACTTCAATTAAATTTACTTTATGTAAACTTAAACAACAGTTTTAAATCTCTTTCATTTTCTTCCCATTTGAATATAATCTCAAAGAGATGTGAGTTCTCATTAACTTAATCCAACTCTAGTTGACAACAGATTTGCTTTCTCAGGATGTTTTTCAAGCTACAGAGATGTTTTTGGTGGGTTACAAAACCAATTTGTAATTCTACTTGTAATTTTGTATTAATCTCAGGGATAAATCTCTCCTTTTTGGTGAAGCTATTTTAATAGTAAACGAAGTGCTCTTCCAAATGCTTTTCTTATTCACCTTTTCTTCTGTCATCTACCCCCTTGTCCTGTTTTACTTCTGTCTGTGTATACAGCATTTGTATTTGTATTGTAAATAGTTTATAGCATTTAATTTTATCCCTACAATTGTGGGGATTAATTGTGTTCAAATTTATCATTTTATTTCATTGTGTATAAATAAGATCCTGCAATTCAAACCCTGCAGTCAACTTCTTTGGTCCTTTGGTTTGTTTAAAAACCAAACAAACCCCACAAAACAAGCAAACAAAGCAAAAACCAACAAAAACAAAACAGACAAACAAACAAACAAAACCAGCACAAGAACAGCAAAACCATGTAAGTAATTTTCTTTTTCTGTCTCTTTGACCTCTTTAGAATTTATAGAAAATTTCAGTACCTTTTAAATCCTCGTCAAGTTTATAGTCTTGCTGGAAATGGACCAATGCCAGGGTAAGTCTACAGTTAATATTATTACCAGGAACTCATTTAATGAAATGCAACATAATCAAATGAACAGACTGAGAAACATAGAGCATGCTTTGAATGTATCAGCACTACAGACTTCTGAATGGCTGCAGAAATTTACAGGTATTATTTATTTACATGTACAAATAAAACTGTGTATCGTGTTTTACTGATAACCATGCAGTACACTGTAAGAACTGACACTGTAAATGTCATTTTATTTGAAGCTTCTACTGCTATTTTAGCAACTTGACTTATCTGCAGTTTTCTTTTACATCAAAACATTTGTGCATACGCATATGTTTTTGTGTGATATATAGAGTATGAATATATATATATACATACATATGCTTATTCTTTTGCATGTCAGATGTGGAATGTTGCTTCAGATTACCTTGGCTGAGCTTTCCTTATTCAGTCCATAATATTTGGGATGTAGGGGTACAAAAAATGACTAGAATGCCTAGATTATGTTGGCAGTGACATTTTATGGGGGCTCAGTTTTGGTGAGTTACAGAGATTCAGCGTTAACTGAATCAGTGTTGCAGTCAGTCTGCTAACATGCCACTTCCATGACTCTTCAATTTTGTATTTATGTGCATGGAGGACATTAATAATCTATCAAATGCCAACTTTTGCCACTTGAAATTGTCTCCTTTTAAAGTAGCATGTACCTTGATAGAAGAAAACAGGGCAGCACTGATCATCTCATCAAAATATCTTTGTGTGTATGAGTTCAATGTTATTTAGTTATGTCACTGATAAAATGAAATTTTACATCATTGAGAAAAGTTACTGAAGGATATTAGGAGATATGTTCAATATAAGGTTTATGCTATTGTTTATGTGTAGTGAGTATCTAGTTTTTCCTTTTTTATTTTTTGAATTTTTGGATTTTAGTTTTGTTTTTGAATTGGAGGAAGTAAAAGGTACCAGTGGAAATGTATGTTTTGTGTCTTGCAATGTTGTATTTCAGTTGTCATTGGTATATTACTGAAAATAATAGACTTTACCAATTTCTGTCAGTGCTGGTTATTTTAAAGCTAAATACACAGGAAATTATTCTCTCTTAAAACTATCCTATGTTAGCTGTCCATTCATGTGTTATGTTAGACTTAAAATGTGTTGATGAAAGTGAAAAGTGCTCCAACCTTTTTTGAAGTCAGAATTCTCAGTGTAATTGTGCTACAGTGTGGTTAGTGTGCAACTTGCAAAATGTTACAAAATCTGCACAGAAAACAGAAATAATGAGATGCCTGATTTCTTCCATGTCTCTAATTTTATCTTGTACAGAATGTTATCTTCTGTTTGTTTATTCAGACATTATTTGTGTTTTGTTACACTCATCTTGACACATATGGAAATTCTAAGTGATCCAAAAAGTATGCAGACTTGAAAAAAATACAGAAAGTTATTTCAGGAATTTATAAGAAATTTTGTCTGACACAAAAGTAGTAACTGATACTGTTTTACTTAGGGCATAATAGAAATGTCATGCTAAGAGATTAAGAGAGCAACTTTTAAAATAAATGAAATACTTGATTTCAAATTAATCTGACTTCATCAAAACTTAAACAAACAAACAAAACCACCCACCAATTATTGGCTGCATTTCAGGCTATAACTGTTCTCTGGTTTTCATTATCTTGTGATAAAAGAATATGTATTTTGAGGACGAAGCACAAGAGGGCAGTGTTAAGTTCAGACCTGTACTGAAAGCAATTTAAGCTCTAAACTTTTGAACCAGAACAGTGGTTTTAGGAAATATTTTCAATTTCTCTTCCTATTAGGAATCTAAACAGTTTTACTTCAGAGTAACTTTGAGGCAATTTCTAATTAATTTTCAAACAGAGATTTCATTTTATTAAAGCCGTTTTGGTATTTTTTTTAAATTCATTCCACAGAAGTGAATAATCCTAAATTTCCAGTTTATCTCTTACCATCACTTCTTGCCTCTGGCGATACTATGTACTCTGTATGTAATTTGTCCATTAAAGCATGTAGTTGAATAGACTGTGTATTTAATTTGCCGGTCTTTGTTTTCCTTTCTGTGGGGGCTGGATTGCCTACTAAAGTCTGCCTATATATTCATCTCCAGTCACTCACCAGTCTTTACAATGCCAGATATGCTGAACTGTCAGTCAAAATGTTACATTTATTTAGTATTGTCATTTGCATGGAACAGAGAGGGAGACAGAGAGGGGGGGTTGTACAACGTGGAGGTAAATGAAAGTGTATTCCTTATGCCAATTACTATTACAGAATGGAAAGGAATAAATGTTAATTTCTTTTAAAGCATCTCTGATTATTGAAATACATTTTAATTGTGTTCATTTTGATTTTTTTTTCTTTTGAACACTGCTTTCAGACACGTATACTCAACCTATGAAATATTTATATGATTAGGGTAGAATGTACATGTTTTCTGCCTGTTTTAACCCACAAGTTAGTTATTTAGGAGGCTGTCTTTCTAATGATGTGCTGTCAATGACTGAGAATAGCATTTGTAAGTTTTCTATCTTGAGTTCCAAACATCTGCGGTTACTCCGAGTTAATAATTCCAGTTCCCTTTAGTTTAAAATGTAGATAATGGAGAAAAACTAGAGGAACTGGGCAACCTGTAAAAATCCTAAATGTTAGGAATATTGTGAAACTGCTGTATTTTGTGAAAATGTCAGTGACTCAGTAATTCTAGGTCATTCGTTATTCCTCTCTAATGGGATAGCCATGCTGTCTCATGGCAATGTGTTGGAATAACAGATTCCTTTGCACACTGCGGCTGCAACAGGGTTAAAACAGTCTTTGCTTGGAGGAAGGGCCACTAGTGCAGTCCCATGTTTAAATTTCTTTGAAAACTGGAATTAGTCCTTTCCACTTTCCCTTTCAATATTAATCATTAAAAATTAAAATAACAACTAAATGGATATTTTGGAACATCAGAACTTGTTCATTTTGCAGTAGATATACTGACGAGTAGCTAGTCAACAGGAAAATGTTTTGAACAAGCTGACAGGAAATTTACTATTGCCATCTGAATGTCCAATTACTGAAGTGGGTATGTCACCTAGTTTCATAATAGATGTGATGATACTTGGAGAACTGCAGGGACAGCAGCAAAGACCCTTCTTGTAGCTGCTTAGCATGTTTAAGCTAAGGTTTCCAGTGCTCTTTGTGTCAACACTCATATACATAATCTATATAAAAATATGTCCATGATGAAAATAAATCACAATGGAGCTGACTTTCTGTCATTGATTCTTTTACAACAATAAAAGTTAACCTGCTGCCATGCCCGAAAACTGAGGAGCTCTCAGCCAAAGGGCAACAATATATATTAAACACTGATATCATAATTAATGGTTTAGACATTCTTTATTTGGGAGCAGAGAGATTTGAGTGAGCAGGAGAAACCCTGTAAGCTCGGCAGCTGAAGGCAGACATAAAATATACTCCACAGTTACAGACTGCCACAGTTAACAAAGTGACATGAAAATTGCCAGGCTGATACATTGTGTAATTTGTGCCTAGCACCTGTGTTTTTAGCCTTGAAAAGAGTTTCCCTGTTTGGTTGTTACGTCTCTATAGGAGTCTTCTACTTCTGACAACAACTGTTATTGTGGATTTAATGATCTTCAAGAATCTGAAATTCAGTTATTGTTCACCTCTCAGAGAGGTAAATAATAGCTGGATGAATAGCAGCCAGCCACAGACCCACATGGCTCTGTAGAGAGGTCACCATTTCCCAAAGGCTTTGTCCCTCTGAAAAGGTTCCTGTTCCCTTAAGTCTATTATTTAAAATGTCTAATTTATGTTATTTTTATACACTATAATAGAAATTATATCCACTAAAGTTGTATTTCTTTGTAAGTCCCTTAACCATTTAATTTGGAGAGCATATCTTTTTTTGAATTCTATCCACAAGTTTACATCAGCAGGCCCTTTTAAACTGTAAGTTCTGTCAGCTTAAAAGATGCCCAGGATAGCCAAACTGAATTCCTACAGCTTGCTGTGTAATTTAGCTGGGAATCTTCAGCACCTGGGCCTTTGTAACTTCACAAAGCAATAGGCCTATTTTGAAAATTATACTATTTTCCCTGATTATTGGAATTGATTGCTAGAGTATTTCTTTGCTGTTTGAACACTGGGAATTTACAGAGTATTGTGAGAAGACACATACACCAATAATACTTTGAGAAGATAATAACTGTGCAGTTATTTTTTCCTGAAGAAACCCTTGGACCTGATCCATATTTCTTTGAAAGAGAACATTATATATATTAGTATATCTATATATGTATATATGTTTTTTGTTTGTTTGTTTGTTTTTCCAAAAGACAAAGCAAGCCAGTGTGGTTTAGTTGTTGTCTAAAGTTAAGTTATAGTTGTACTGCACATAAATCAGTAGAACTCTGCAAGTCTTAACATGTGAAACTTACCCTTTGGTTTTAGCTATTTAACTATATTTTTACCTGTAAAAGAAATGTCTGCAATATGCATAGCACTATCTTAAAATATTGTGAATATCAACAGTTTCTAGACTACACTGCTAAAGCTATGGTCCAGAATAATTCACCCCTCTCTTAACCACTGTAATTTTTCAGTGGTGAGTCTATCACAACCTGTTGTCTGAAATCTATTTAAAAAGCCTTTGCTTCATCTTTAGCCTCCTTATTTACATAGGTTGCTAGAAAAGTAATGCCTCCTATTTATTTCCATGGAAACCACAGCAGTTACAAGGAGCACAGTAACACTATTCGAAAAAACATATTCTCAGCTACAAAACCCTATTTTTCAACATAGGGACCGATGTTTGCTGTGCATTTTTACCAGGACTGAACAGGAGTCTGCATGACACACTCATAAAAATCTGCACTAGAGGAGGTGACCCACTGTTGCTACTGCTGAAATATGCCACCCACCACCTCACTGTGCTTACCTCCACTGTTTGGTCTCTATAAACATGGAGCAAATGTTGATGGATATTGATGGGTGCAAATTTTTATATATGGAAGAATTCATTCCACACCTTTGCTTCATATGCACTTCCATGTAAGATGGCATTCTTTCTTCTCCTCTGCTGCCATTTGCCACACAGCAACAAAATGTGATTAAATATTGGTGGGAAGATTTAATCTCTACTGCCATACCACCAACATCTACCTCTGACATGATAGGCCAACATAATAAAATAGAAGGCATTATTTTTGGAGTATCCCTCGTAGTTAGCTGTCTAACCTTTGCCTTCTTGAAGAGGTTCCCTTTTCTCAGTCATTTCAAAATAAGCTTTTGAATACCCCTATTAAGTACTTTCTGAAATTCACTGTACCTACGCCATCCAGCATCTTTATTCCACCTCCATCCAGCATATATTAATTCTCCTTCCCACAAGTGCTTGTCCTTTCCCTTCTCTCAAACTGATGAGGCTACTATGCATTTTGTGGGTATTGTACAGGTAAAGAAAATTTCAGTCTTGCAAAGAGCATAAGTTTGATAATGTCAGTATTGTTCAGTATCCATATCTGAATAATTTGAGTCTCTCTATTGACTGTATTGCTATATTATGAAAATATTTTGGTATGCATCTTGAGCAAACAGTGAAGGAAAACATTCGTGCTATTTTTGAGTGTAAGGTATGGACTGATGTCTTCGGTGTGGAGTACCTGACATAAATTACTAAATTACTTTTCTGTTAAAATTTCCTCTATAATCACAAGGTTTCTCAATGATTACATGTGATCATATATTGCTGGATGGGGATATATATACACATATATGTATGTGTGTATATATATATATATATTCTAAATATTCTGTTATCTTTAGCAAGATAACCATTTGAAATTGCCAACAACCTTTATCTTAGGAATTCATTAACTGAAAACAAGATTTTCAGCTACAAAATGCCTATATGGCATTTAACATTTACATACATTGAAATGTCATTCCTGGAGAGAAATATTTGGCCCCATATTATGATAACCTGGATTCACTGGCACTTTTTTTTTTTTTTTTTTTTTTTCTGCAGTGATTTAATACAATTACTGTGTCATGAATAATGTCAGTATAGTGTACACAACACTGTCACTGAGTATTGTAATGAGGATAAAGTGTGTGGTGTTGTCCAGTTACATGGCCAGCTCAGCTTGTCAGTCTACAAAAGGAAAAACTGTGTTTAGCTTTCATTCACATAGTCAAGTAAATAACCATTTGTCAGGAATTGTACTTGTTTTGTTTGGTAAAATGGCAGCAATATGGTCAGTACAATAAAGGAGTAAACATTGCAACAACGTAATTGTTTTGCCTTTCAACTTGGTGCTTTCATCTGGAAATTGGTAGATTAAACCCAACATTGTGAATTCACAAATGGACAAAGTTTCCTAGTTACAGGCTTCGTCTGGAAGTATGAGATGTCTAACAAATTAGTCTAAGTCCATTTACAAAGGTTTAGCAGACTAATTTGCTTTGAGCTACTGGTGTTTGGGGTGGCTATTTACCTTTCATCACTTCCATTCATACACAGCATAAGTTCTCTTCCAGTACTAGTTCATTCATAATTACCATACTGATGGTAAAGCTATAGATGTCATTCAAGAAAATTTTGATATTACTTCGATTTATGCCACACTTTAAGAAAAAATATTTACAAGTTTAAAGTTTTATGTATTTAATGATTGAATATTATGTTATTGTCTCAAAACCTTTGAAGCCAGTGTGAATGGGACAGGAGTCCCTAAAAACAAAAGGGAATCTATATCACTTAAATACAAGATTCTGATGTAGAGATGTTTGATGTTGCTGTTTGTTTTGTAAATCTAAAACAACTGAACTGGAGTAGTAGGTTAGTTGAAATGGTTGACATTTTCCAGGTGGAAAACAGTGGAAATTCAGTAATTGTCTTCCCGAGATCCTTGTATCTGGCAAAATAAAATTATTGGCTGTTATCAATCACTTTGTTTGTTTTACTTCCAGAAGGTGAGAAACTTGCTTAGACTTAAGCAGGTCAACTTTCAAGGGATCTACTGACATGAAAATACTTAATTCTAGGTTTTTTATCTGTGTGTTTTTGGAACATGTAAAATTGTGAGGTATTGTAAAAAATGGGAGGCAGCAGTTAATGGTACAAGAACTTCACCATCAGAAAGGAATTAGATGCTCTTGTTAATTTTGATGATTAAAAAACCACATGTAATCACATGTCTCCCATAAACAAAATCTTGGGGATTGTTTATATCCATGAATGGTTATCAGGAATGATATCATCAAACAATTTTCCTAGCAAATGTGATGCTATTCTAAGGCCTTAGAATGCAACCATTCATTTGTTTTCTTTCTGTATTTCATTATATTTGTCTTTTTATCTTTTATTCTTTAATATATCAGAAGTGTGTCCTTTAGTAGATGTCAGTAGGAGAAGTTCTGCTCATGTTTCTTGCTGCTTGTTTACAAGTGATTGAAGAGTAGGTGTTATTTGGCTTACAGTCTGTTTCAGCACAATGTTCCTGTGTACCTTTCCAGTGCTGCTATTTGCTATTATTTGACTGTTTGAATTTCTGATTTTGGAAAGCTATTCACTATAATATCTATAAAAATTAAGTCTATATAAAATAATATCTAAATATTATCTTCAAAAAAAAAATCTTATATTGTAGAGATAAAACTTTTGGTGAAACAGACCTTTTGCAAGCCAGTTTTATCAGTAAAGGCTGAAGCAAGGAGGAGTAACTGCCTTGTTAGTGTCCTCTGTTGCCAGTGGGCCTACATTTTCCTCAGAATTGCTTTTGCTATTGATGTGCATAAAGAAGCCCTTCTTGTTTATGTGGCAGTATACTTATATAATCTGTTTATGTGTACAAGTATTTAATATAAGGAATATTATAACTTACATTTATTTTGTGTATTTATATTTCTGTATTTTTTATATAACATATATATTGCTTTTACATTTAAACTTATAAAAAGTCATTTGCACTTAATGCTGTGCTATGAAATGAATTGTTTGTGAAATTCACTCATATGCAAACAAAATGCACCAGGGGAAATATGAATGAATCTTATTGAGAACTTGTTTGACATTTTTGTCAAATTCTTCAGTCCTCCATTTTTTCTTGGAAAACTATATTCTTCTTGATAAAGATTATACAATCAACAGGAAAAAGTTACTTTTATTCATATGGTGAGGATGCCTGCTTATTAAAAGGGCAACTGAGATTTAAATCTACTCTCTGCCTATCTGTATTACAATTAACATCAACCCAATGTTTCTGTGTTGTTGTTTTTTTTTTTTTAATTAATTTTTATTCTTATTTTCATTATTTGTGAGAGATATTGTGAGATTTTTTTTGTTAATCTTGTTGTTTGCTTGTGTGTACATGTGTTACTCTTTCCCCCAGGCTTTCTTCTTGAATCTAGTACGTGTGGTGGAAAGTGCTTACGTATTAACAGAACTTAGTATTCTACCCTCACCTCTGGACTACAATTTCATTTTTAGTTAATCTGAAATACTTTCAGTACTGGAAGTAGCGTAACTAGATCTGATAACTTTCTGAAGATGCAATACATTAAGTCAAAGTGGGAATGCTGGTGATGGGAGGCATTTATCTTCTCTCCTATTCTTATGAAGTGATGGAGAACCGCACCAGGGGGCCAGAACATCTCACTGTTCACTTCTTGTAGTGTGACTATGCAGTGTGCAGTGTGACTTCTAACAGAGGATCTTTCAGCACACATGCTTATTAAAAGATATATTTTCTAAAAGTAATTTGGCATGTGATATTTTGGATCAGAAGAGATCCTATAGCAGTTGTCCTTCAGATGTGTGAAGTAGAATTTAAAAGGTCAGAAGAGCAAAGCTAAATTTCATACAGAATGAGTAAGCATGCTTGAAATGTTGTACTTGACACTTTTTATTGGGTATGAGCTCTTTGGAGTAGAAGAAATTAGAGGAAGTGGGACACCAATTTGATGGACTTACTAGTATTACTTACCCTGAAATTCTGGTCTGGAACTAATTAAAAAAGTTGTCCTGTGACCTTCTACATCTTAGGGGTTTTTTTTGTTGTTGTTGTTTCCTATTGGACTTTCTGTTTCACACACTCTTCTTTTTGTCTGCAGTTTTTCATTTGGTCTTGATTTTATAAGGAACGTATAGCTTTCTAGAGACAGAAGCACTATTCTGTGTGCAGCACTAAAGCGTCATATGGAAAATAGCTTGATTTAAATATTATAAGTTATTCTGCAGATTTATTTATGTTTAAGAATTTTTGCACATTGTAATGATCACGCATTTACTAGGAGACTGCAAATTGCAAATGTAATCTGATCACCAGCATGTAGGCTATTCATTAAGATGTCTCTGAAAAGAATGTATGTTGAAATACATGCACATGCATATGTAATAATTAAGTAAAATGACAGTAAAGTTTCTGTCTAATCACAGTTTATGCATAATTTCAGCATATGTCAAAAGCTATCATAAAAAATGTTTTAAATTAAAAATATTTCAACTTGGAAGTGTTTTAATATATCCTCACTTTTCAGCATTATGGAAAATTGGTATTGTGTGAAGTGGATAATGATGCAGTGGTACTGTTTGACACTCAGTTGTTGTGGAAGCAGAGATAGCCAGGGAAATATTATCAATGATAGTACACTTATAAAATAGTTTGTAGGATGATGAAGTGGATGCATTCAATCTGATACTTATACATTTTGTATTAAGCCACAGTGCACAATTTTTTTTGTTTACCCCAAAATGCTCAGCTTATTATGTGTTAGTGTGCTACCAGAAGTATGTCATTTTCATATGCTTTTGTAGACAGTGCCTCACGAGAGGTGACTAGTATATTTTGCCATCTAAGACTTTTCTTTCTAGAGAGACTACATATCCATTTGCTACTCATTAAGCAGAAACTGTTTTCTGACAATAGTTTGAAACAAGATTTGAACTAAGACAAAGATTTGGATTAGCCATTAGGTCTAACCCATTTCTAATACCAGTGAACCATAATAACCATTTAATAATTTCTTAATAAATTTATCAGATAATTCATTGTTGGATGATATTTTGTCTTCTGTTTAAAAAAATGAGTGCATGGTCAGAGTTGATTATTATTTCAGATGTTGGTTTGTCAGGTACTGTCAAATGAAATGTCTTAAGCCATAAAATGTATTCACAGTGCATTTATGTTTATTAAATAGATATCTTCATTTACTGTTTGTAGGTTAAATTTTTTTCGAGATGTTCCTGAGTTCAGAGTACTAGCATGTGGTGGAGATGGGACAGTCGGCTGGATTTTGGATTGCATAGGTAATCAACATAGTTTACATATTTTTGCAGGATTCTTATATTTCACATTTATTACTCTTAACTATTTATCAACGTGGATGCAACTATTTGGTACAATATGTTCATTTAAATTTTAGAAATATCATAATTTGAGTCATAATTATTTTAAAGGATATTCAAATTGTAGAGGATATTCAAATCCCTAGATGAGTCCAATGTTTATAGCCCTGAAAAAAAGTTGCAGAAGACAAGAAATTTCAATCAAACTGCTTTAATTTTCTAAGTCTATTCCCTATACTGAAACAAACCAGCTACAAAATTTCTATTTATACTCCATTATCCCATAAGGAGGTAATGAAATAACAGTCCTTTGAATAGAACTGCTATGACAGACAGGTAGATGTGTAAGCTGTGGGATATGTAATCATTCCAAATAGAGTTCTTTCAGTTTCTTGGTCATAAATTCCTCTGTGCAAATAATTAGGAAGGCTCAGAGGTTAAGATGTTAGAGATTTTAACTTCCCTGTGCTTATTAGGGAACACATCTCTTATACCAAAGGTTTGTTTATTTGGCACTAGAGAGCTTGAAGAGAAAATAATGGGAATGTAAGACAATGGAAATGAGAAAGGAGATGGAGTGACCAAAAGACTTGACAGAATGTTTGGATGACGAGCATTAAAAATCATGGGCTCTCTTATGAGAGATCTAGACCAGAAAAGCTATGTAAGGAATGGATGATAGCAAATGCATATTTCTGAGCTTGCTTATTTATTTATTTATTTTAAAGGAGGGAGGTAAAGTGTCCTTTTGCAAATACAAGGTCCTGACTGTAATGCTCAAATAGCTTTGAAAATTGCAAATCAATGGACAACTTTTAATTCTTTGTCCTTCTGATAACAATAATGTAAATTAGGATTAAGGATTGTACATGGACTAGGGGATGGGCTGCACAATAGAATGACTCAATTAAATGCTTGTTGAGTAGACAGCGTGGTCCCATATACAGAGTACATATCTCTGTCTTTCAGTGAAACAAAATGTAACGTGGTTACTATATTGCTACCAAACAATTAGATTTTTGTTCCTTAGGTATGTTTTTCCTTTTTTATTCACAGAGAAAGCAAACTTACTTAAGCATCCTCCAGTTGCAATTCTGCCTCTTGGGACTGGCAATGATTTAGCAAGGTGTCTGAGATGGGGAGGAGGTAAACATAAATTAAAGTATCTTGTATTATGCAATTAAAAAAGAAAAAAAATAACTTTTGCATCGAAGTCTACTCTTAACATTTGGATGTCTCTTTTATGATTTATGTAACGAACCATTATCATCTTTCCTCTTTTTGGAATTAGCTGTCTGTAAATGTTATTTGAACTGTTTTATAGATATTAAAGGTTGTAATCACTCTTCATACCTTGTTTGTAGATTCTGCTGACACCAAAAAAACTCCAAGGTATAATGAGAGTAGTATATAGCTATTTGTTTGGCGTTTTACCATCTATATTGCATTTATTTCTTTAATCAATACATCATAAAGAAGTGTTAAATGAATGTTAGTTGGGGCTGTCCTGAAAGGGTTACTGAAAATGCTTAATGTTGGGTTTGGAGTGGTTTTATCTTTTTTAATATTTGTAAATTCTAAATGAAAAATGTGTCTCAACCTTAGTCTAGCTCTTTTGATCCGCTCTCCTTCTCTTCTCCTACGGAGGACTCCAGACAATCATTGTTTTGATGCAAGTTATCAGGAAATGAGAAGACAAAGAATGCTGAAAGGATAACACATGTAAAGTCAAAAGTTTAATATCCTTTGCATCCTCTCCTGGATGTGTGGAAACTTATTCTCAGCTCCTCCAATAACTTATTTCCATCCAGGATTTGCATTGTATGGTAAAAAAGAATAACACAAAAACTTGGAGGAGAAGTGAAGAAGGAAGTCGTAGGCAAGACTGTCTTTGGAGAAAACACACTAGTTCACAGACTCAAAGGTAGCTCTGTTTATTTCTCAGTTAGTCATTTCAGTACAAATGTATTAGGAACTTGGCTCTTTATTTGGAAATTCCCAGCCCTTGTAAATATTTCCTTCTTCTTCACTCTCATCATAAGTTTCCTTTCCAAATGTCTGCCTTGTTACCAGATACATCTTTAGAAAAATCTGTGTAGAACTCTTGGAACTTTTGTTAACAATAATGTTCTGTCAAATCATTTTAGAATCTCCTTCATCTCCACTGTCACGAATGGTGATTTTTTAAATTATTATGATTTTTTTTTTTTTTTTTTTTTTTTTTTTTTTTATGTAGGGGAGAAAAAATAAAATACAAATCAGCCTTACTTCACTTTCTGGACATAGAATAATTCGGGATAGAAGGGATCACAGGAGGTTTTCTAGTGCAATCTCCTGCACCAAGCACAGCTGAGTAGACTACATTGCTCAAAACTTTATGCACTTTTAGACAACACAGACACTTCAGGCACCCTGTTCCAGTGTCTGACAGTCTTAATGGTAAAGAAGTTTTTCTGTGTAGCCAGTCTGAATTGCTGTTGTTTCAATCCACACTCTTTGTCTCTCATCCTGTCCCTATGCAATGCTGTGAGGACCGCGGTTCTGTCTTCTTGATAACTTCCTTGTCAGCCTTAGCAAACAGGTATTAGGTCCTGCAAAGCCATCTCTTCTCTGGGCTGATTTGAATTGAGGAAGAACATGTCTTCCTCAACTTCTCCTCACAGAACAAGTGCTCTAGTCCCCAGTCATGTTGGGGTCCTCAGCTGAAATCCCTCCCATTTATGGATGTCTGCCTTGTATTAGGCTGGGCAACTGTGCTCATAACTGTGTGCACTCTAATTGGTGAACAAGAGAGGAATTTCACTTCTCAGGCTACTGGCTCTGCTCCTGTTCATTTGACTGAGAAGACTGTTGGACTACTTTGATGCCAGGCTGTTCTGTTAGCTCATATGCAACTTGCTGTCTGCCAACACCCTTGGTACTTCTTCAGCAGAGCTGTTCCTCTCAGTCCATCCCAAGCCTGTATCTTTACAGGAGTTATTTCTTCTGTTGTGTGGGATTTGCTGAATTTAGTAATGGTCCTCTAGCGTGCCAAAATTCCTTTGGATAGCGTCCTGCCCTTGAGCATCAGTTAGTATGTGACATCCTGAAACTCAAGGAATGTGCGCTCCAATATATCATCCATATCACTGGTAAGAAGAAAAGGTTCAGGTTCCAGGATAGACCTCTGCAGTAATTCAGTCCTCATAGATATCCACAGAGAGCACAGCCTATTAGCCACCCCTTACTGAGCTCAATGATCCGTGTTTTATGTGTCCATCTAATTTCCTACTCATCCAAACTATAATGTCCCAGCTAAAATGCAAGAGTACTGTGGGAGACAGTGTTGGATGACTTGCTAAAGTAGAGGCAATTAATACCTGCATTTTCCTCCTTATCCAAAAATCCAATCATCTTATTACAAAACGCAGTTGTGTGTCTGATATACCTGTGGTAGATCCATGCTGGTTGACTTCTCCTTAATGTGCACAGAAGTTTGTTCAGAGCAAGCTTGATTGTGATTTCTTCCAGGGGTCAATGTGACAGCCTGTCCTGTCATTCTTTAGATTGATTTTTGGCCTTTTTGATGAGAAATTGAGAAGTTATGTTTTCCAAGTTACCAGTGACACCTCCCAGTCATCTAACTTTTTCTTAAATGGTAGACAGTGGCCTTGCAAAGGTTTTAGCCAGCTTTCTCAGAATGTTTATATGCAGCCCAGCTGATTTCATGAACTTGTCTATGTAAAGTATGCAAACAATCTGCCTCAAACCTCTGCAGGTTTGTTGTCCCAGGCCTCCAGGGTGCTGAGAACAATGGCTTTATTGGTCAACTAGCTAATTCATCCACAGCCTTCAGCACTGGGCTCCTGTCTACCTGAGTTCAGCAGAAAATGAAAGTTCTGTGTTTTTAAGGCTTTGGCTATGTGTCCTTCTCATTATTTGCAACAACAGCAACAACAACAAAACTTTTCATTCAGTATGCATACTTCCATTTCTTAAATTCATTTCCTCATGGGGAATGTTTTCCAGATACTTACTCTCAAGCATTTGCCAGAAATTTTCCAGTATCAGTAGCGGACACATGAAAACTTCCATTGAGTTTGCTTACTGTGAGACTAACTCTGCACTCACAGAGTGATAGTTATATGCAACCTACCTGGTTCTGAACTGCTGTAGTGAACCATGAGGCTGATTTACTGTGCTTCTGAACCCTTCTATTTATTTCCTTTGGGAAACTTTGGGAAAAGGCACTTTCAGAAAAAAAAGAAAAAAAAAAAAGAAAAAAAAAAAGATGAGCAGCAATAGATAAGTACTGGTTTTATTACATTTGATTATCTTAGGCAGGAAATGTCCTTCCTTTCAATTCTACATATTTAGATAGAATCATAAAATTGCAGGGTTGGAGGGGCCTCAAGGGATCTTCAAGTCCCACTTCCCTAAAGCAGATTCCCTACAATAGGTCACATAGATAGGTGTCCAGACCTCCATAGGAGACTCCACAACCTCTCCGGGCAACCTGTTCCAGTGCTCTGTTTGTATGGAACTTCCTATGTGCAAGTTTTAGGTCATTATTCCTCGTCCTATTGCTATGCACTATCAAGAAGTGCCTGGCCTCATTCATTTGCCTCCTACTTCCCTTTAGATAAACATGTGTCAGATCCCCTCTCAAGTCATCTTTTCCCCAGTCTGAACAGACCTGTGTTTGTCCACCTGTCCTCGTATAGGAGATAGTCCAGGCCCTTAATCTTCTTTGTGACCCTCCTCTGGACTCCTGAGAGATCTCAGTCTTTTTTGAACATTTAACTTCTATTTTCACTGATTACACGTGGACTAAAAAAAAAAAAAAAAAAAAAAAAAAAAAAAAAGGAAAGGAATGAAAATATTCTGTCTTCCTTCATTCTTTCCCCTATCACTTTTTGCCATAGCACAGATTTTCTGGAACTTCTGTAGGCTGAGAGAAGAGACAGGACTTGCAGAAACTAAACTACTGTTTTCAACAGTGAAGGCAAATGGAACTGTGAATGCTGCTGTTAGGCGATGGTTAGCAGTAATTAATGAATAAAAATATACTGTACAACCATAAGAAAGTATATCAGAAATGGGTTTTTAACAAGAAGGTTTTCAGTGACTCTTTTCTTTTTTCTTGACATCCTGAATTTTTGTTGATTCAGTAGCTATGTAGAGAACTCCTGATATTTGACCTTTCTTCATACAAAAATTACACATTTTGCATACCAAAGATGTGGGTGTTATTTCACAAATTATTTTAATGACCCAGCAAGTACATATTGCATGAATGTGAAAAATTATTTCTGATTTGAAGAAGGAACGAATCCACAGGTCATAGTTATTTATTACAATGGTATTTTGTATTCCTAGTAGAGATATAAGCCGGGAAAATCCCCTTTTTATATTTGTGTACATGTGTATACTATAGCTTGTGTATATTCAAAAATGTGTAAGCAAGAATACTGCTTGATTTAGCATACAGTGTTTCGGACTAATGAATTGCCTAAAGACAGATGCACTTGCAAGTAAGAGTACAGTCTCCCTGCAGGTCTGGGTAAGATTGTTAAAGAAATTTCTGGAAGATGGAAAAATGTTAGTTCAGTTGATAAGGCATCAGTTATAAATGGATTTCATGTTTTGCATTTTTTATTTTAAGCCACATGGAAAAATTGACAAAAATACTAGGCAGCTTTTAATTTTTCTGTCTCCTTTTAAACTTTGATCAGATAATTCTAGGAATCTGAAAATCTTTTTTTTTTTTTTTTTTTTTTTGCCTACATTTTTAAGTCAAATACAGTTAAGTATTAAGATTAATTTCAAAGGAAGAATATTTAGGAATGTGTGATGTTAGATCTTTGGCTAGTTGCTACAGTCTTTGGGAAAATTCAAGGGATTGACAAGTTTAGAAGTTCAGATTATTTTCTCCAGTATTGATCTGACACTCAATGAAATTTATAAAATAAACCTAAGTTTACAGTCATGTAGCTAGGTGCAGAAGTAAGCTCTGTGTTTTAACTCCTCTTAATGACAAGTACTGGAAAATTATCTGTACTTTACACATACTTTTCAGATCTTATATACATAGTTTTCATTTTTCCTGTCATCTAGAAAAAGAATGAAAACTGAATAAAACTTAATTTTTACCTTTTCATAGGTTATGAGGGTGAAAATTTAATGAAGATCTTAAAAGACATTGAGAACAGCTCTGAGATTTTGCTGGACAGGTGGAAATTTGAAGTAATACCCAACGATAAAGACGAGAAAGGAGACCCAGTGCCTTACAACATCATCAATAACTACTTTTCAATCGGCGTGGTAAGACTCATACATATTCTTAAATGATTATAATTTTTTTTTTCTTTTCTATTCAAAAAATATTTCCATTTTTTGGCTTAGCTTGAAGAATTGTTGATTACAATGTAATCAACAGTAACATTTACAATGTTACTTTCTTAGTGAAATGAATACTTAGATGACTGACAGTGATTCAGCAACTTACATAAATTTACATAAACGCACACTCAAGACATATATTTTTTTAAATATCTACCTTTCTATCTATAAAAAAGTTATTTGTGTTGTTTCTAATGGCTTATGACTGATTATAGATCTAAATTTAATTAGCATTATTAAGTTCCTACAGAAATATAAAGGTAAACTCATCACTTAATAAGAGCTCAAGCGACATTTTCATGTGGATCTTTAGGATTCACATGAGCTATTATATGAACTATATGAGCTATTACATGAACTTATATGTATATATGAACTATATATCAGAACTATATATAAAATAATTTTACATAATAATAATAATAGCAAGTATATTCTTGGTTCTGTCATGGAGTATTCACAGTTAGAATGAATTGTGTGGAACAAGGGCATGAGAACTCTTAATGTCATGGGAATTCCAGCCTGTGCTTCTCTGTGGTCTCCCATTGGAACTATGATCCACACTGTATATATAAGTGGAATCAGAAAATCTAGTCTCCTCAAACTCATCATAAGTCTTTTGCTTTGAATATGTTTATATGTTTTCAAACATTTGTGGAAGGGGGGCTGTGATGAGGTCCATATTTTGCAGAGTTTAATTTACTTGGTTACTGTGCTTCAGCCTTAACAAGGCTCTGCCACAACCTTAAATGGTTATATGGAAATTTTTGCATATTACTTGCAGTTCAGTTTTTATGTAGTGCTGATCATCAACATGCAGACAGTTTGTTCCTAAAACCATTCCTTGGTCTCTAATCCTGTATAGTTTTAATTGCTGAAAAATAATCATTTTTACTTAAATAGTAAGAAATAATTGTTAGGTTCTTTGCTTGTGTAGCTGGAATTTAGCCTGTCTTTTTTAAAATAAGTGCAGAAAGCAACCAGATAAAACAGAAATAATTAAAAAAAAAAAAAAAAAGTATAAAAAAACATATAAAGGCAAAGTATATGCACCAAAACAGAAGCAAATATGCTGTGCTGGGGAACAGAACGTTTTTGGTGACTTAGTCATAAGAAAATACTGATGCTCAATGATGAAATTGATGAAAACAGATTATTCAGTTTCTTTGTAAAACTCTTTGTTGCCTACAGGGAGGTCAGTCTTTTTTTTTCTTTTCTTTTTTTTTTGTAGCTTATCTCCCAGTTTCTTCAACATTTTCTTGCAAAAAATGTTTTCTAGACATCTGATAATGTCTGTTACTTTTAACACTGTTCAGATAAAATGTGAGAATTCAATCCAATTACTCCCTTTGTTCCCTATCTCCCTCGAATTGTAGTCTCCTGATGAGGCAAAATGCTGCATTTGATGTTTTATCAGTACTGAGTGGAAAAGAGGAATTAAGTCATGCCTTGCAGATGATACTTCCATTAAGAAAAACAGTCTTCTTAACAATAGCATGACTTTTTAAATTCATATGTGATTTGTGATTCATTGCTAATTTCCAATACTCTTCTTAACAACTACTACCTCGTATCTCATTTGGGTTTTCCATAGTTTATTCTTTCTTCCTAAATGTAAAACTTATGCTTACTGAATTACATCCTCTTTTAATTTTTTTACTGTTTCTCTAAGGCACTACAAAGAATAATTGTAACCTTTAACATACTTCATATGGCCTCATAGATTCCTGCCAAGTAATAGGCACAGTCTCTAATCATTATGAACAGAACCTGCTAAATCGGTTTTGTAACAGAACAGCAGAAATGGCTTTTGACAACAATCTCGATGCCTGCTCACAAAAGCCAAGGGAATATAACTCAATATTATTGTGCCTGACTTGGGGCTCTTACTGCTTTCGGACCATAATTCAGGTTGGAAGGAAATTCAGGAAGTCGCTAGTCCAGTGTCTTGTTCTAAGCAGGGTCAGCTATGAGAGTGAGTTACACTGTTGAGGGCTTTGTCCAATAGTGTCTCAAAAAACCTCCAAGGATGGAGATGGCACAACCTCTCCGGCCAACCTATTCCTCTGCCTGACTTTCCCTATGGTGGAGATGTTATTTCTTGTATCCAGTCTAAATCTCTGTTGTTTCACCTTACACACTTCTCCTATCCTCACATTATACAACATTGTGAAGAGGCTGGCTTTGTTGTATACATAATCTCCCTCCTTGTAGGTATTTACAGATTGCCATTATTTCCCTGAAGCATCTTCTAGACTGAGACAGGTCTGGTTGTTTTTTTTTTGTTTTTTTTTTAATTTGTATATTTTTCACTGATAAAGATAAAAATTTCCCTACTTGGATAGAAGATTGCTGGGGTAGATGATGTTCAGAACACTGCTAAAGTTGGGCATAACATCTACTGCTCTCATCATTTTATCATAGGAAAGAATAAGAAGGTAATTTACTCTTGGGAAGGAAAATCCTTTGCTAAGTTGAAAATGAACATTTCACAGAAACATCTGTATTTGAAAGGTTGGATTAATATGTTCAAGCCAAAAAAAAAAAAAAAGATGTGTTTCTACCACACTGTGTGAGTTCTGTTACCTACATGAGTATATGTACTATATGTAAGTACAGGAAAACAAGTAAGAAGCAAAGTGAGATGCAGTAGCTGAATATACAGTGTTGAATGTGATGAAAGCGCAAAGCACAGAAGAACCATACGAAGCATCAGCCAAGCTGTGTGTCAGTTTCAAAGCTGAAGCTAGAAAACATCTAAGAGTAAAGTAGAATGAGATAAAGATTTTCAAGTGCTCACATCCATCATTCTGTCAGGATGGCAGGATACCAGAAGAGAAGTCCCATCTGCTTCCCAATAGAACTGGTATCATTGAAACAATCTGAATATCCAAGAAAAAATGAGTATTAAAGCAATCAAATCACATTTGCTTAAAAAAAAAAAAAAAAAAGGAAAGAAAAAAAAAAAGAAAAAAGAGGGAAAAAGAGGGAGATTTGATTTGCTGGCCAAACATAACAGATATCACTGATAACATTAGAGGACAAATTAACAGGAATGACAGAAACATGAAACATCAGGACAATTATCAGAAGGAGGATACTGAAATACAGTTACTGACATATTTTGGAGAAAATAAAAATAATCTACACAACGTGCCTTAATTGTCTTATGTTCGTGCACTAGGCTGATGTTATCATAGTGATAATGAAATACTGATCTCATTAGTGCCAGTGTTAGCGTGTTATCACAGGCTCTGTATTCCAGACAGTCAGGTTGCAATGCCTTTCTACTGTTGCTGCAGGAGTAGAAATTCAGTCATGTCACATCATTTAGCTAAATTGCTGAGGGTGTAAACAATTTACTGGAGGTGAGTGTGTGTGTAGACAATATCAGCTTGTGCATATTAATTGTCACAGTTAGCCTTTTCCCCGTGGATAAAACAGCATAATTTACTTTCTTCACTCACTCATCTGCTTAACATTAATGGTGAGTTGACAGATATACGCAGACAGTTGCTTCAGATAAGCTTGCGTGTTGTAATACTGTGGAACATCTGAGTTATTTTAACCTTGCTATTTCCCAAGCCTGTATTAAAAAAAAAAAAAAAAAAAAAAACACTAATCAATTATATACCGTATTGTCTTAGCACAGAGAAATATTGTCACATAATTTAGAAATAACCCTTCAGTTTAATATTTCAAAAAAACAAAAACAAATTTGAAAAGCTATTTTTTCAAATAAAAGAGCTTACAAATCTAATCTCAGATTTTTTTCAAGATCAAACCATATTCATGGAATAGTTATGGAACCACAGCAACTAAAGATACATAGCATTAATTGCAAAATACACCAGTGGATTGGTATTTTATCCATGAAATTCACACAAAGTGTATCCAGATCAAGTGCACACAAAACAGGTAATCATGGAAGATGGTGAAATTTGCTTACAATTGAGCAGTAGAACATAGAACATTGATGACCAGTGGATAGTGAGGCAAGCTCTCAAATAATTCCAAAAAACAGAAAAAAAAAAAAAAAACTTACAAGCTGTACCTTGAGAAAGTCTTGCTGCAGCATGGATCACGTAATGGCACAATTAAAAATTTTACAATGTTAAGATCTCAAAAACAAAGGTCTTATAAATCTTCAGAAAAAGTAGCTTTTTTAGATAATAAACTAAAATTGAGTGACTCTCAATGGTGTTCGTATTTTATTGGGAAGTTATTCAAGAATGTTAAATATATAAGGCAGTTACAATGTTTTCTTTTAGTGTTTCTGAAATGATTTTCTCAAAGTGAGGTAAAATGTGTATTTTGATAAAAACTTTTTCACTTATAAATCATTAAATGGTTGGTTATGATGAAACATTAGAAACTTCACCTTTCACCAAATGCTTGGTATAAAAGAGCACATGGAATGAAAAATAAGCTATCTTATACACTTAGGGACAGGAAGAGTGGAAGAGAAGAAGAAACTTTGGTTACTTATCCTTACAGTGCTTTTTCTCCAAGCTGGACACATGAGAAATGATTCAGTGTTTCTATCTGCACTTTCTCTACTACTTAGGAAGGGCAGAGGAACTGTAAGAGTCCTGGGAACAAGCCATAAGTACTCAGGATGCAGAATGGTGGTGGAGCTGCATAGACAAAATCACGGTGGAGATTTAGTGTTTGAGTAAGTTGATTAAGAGCTCAGAAAACTCAGAAACAGCATGAGCTAGGCAAAAAAAACCCTTTTCAGTAATCATTCATAATCAATTATGAAGATGTGTTCACCAGTAAGGAATAGGAAATTCGCTTATACTCTTTTTGAAATCTTTTTTTGTAACTAATTTTTGGTTGGATTGGTCAATAAAAATTACTGGAAAACTGGCAAAGTGTCCTGATTTTCTAGGTCTGGGAGTACGAGCAGAGTTGTAGCTGCCACATATTCATTGGCAATGTAAAATATTAACAGTAATAATAATCAGTCAAAAATTATAATCCTTTAAAAAAATCTTATTGTTATTTGATATCTTACAACAAACCTTTTTTTATTTCTAATAGTAGGATAGCACTTTAGAGAGTCTTTGTAATAGCCTTGACTGGAGCAAGTAGGTATTGGATAGGTGTAGGCCGAATCAAAGACAAAAAGGTAGTCACTTGGGTTGCGTCATTCTAAACTGAACACTTTTGCTAGAGCCTGATTTTTACATGCAATTAAGCAATAAAATTGAAAATATATTTAAAAGGGTAATGACAACAACAAAAAAACACAAACAGCTTTTAATTGTGCTCAGACAATAAATGGCCTTGAGAATGCTAAAAATAATCTGTAATCCAAACAATTAATTTATCTCCCATCGACTTCCTTTATAGTTAGCTATTCATGGTGCTCTCTATTGTTTTCAATTTTGTGGGTAATAATGCTGAAAGAAATTATGAATTGATTTGCATTGCTGTTAAGATGAAAATCCTAATGTAGGTTTTTGTGAAGCAAGCTTAATTTTGAATTTACTGTTCTGTCACTTAATTAGAGTTTAGCCTTTACAGAGCCAAAATTATGTCAACATGAATCGGCAGTGGAAATCTTACCATGGGTATTTTCTTTGTTGTTGTTGTTGTTGTTGTTTTAAAACCAGCCGTAAATTTATGTGAGGTTAATACAGGATAAACTCTTAACTCTGTTTAACTATCTTTTAAACTGTTTTAACTACATAGGGTATTATAGAGCATATGCTACAAAGCCCCTTATAGCTCTGTAATTAGAATAGAGTAGAAACCAAACTTGCAAACATCTTCTTTGTCTTTTAGTACAAGTTTGTACAAAAAGAAATCACTAGGGTTGATTCTGAGGCAAATTATACTAGCGATAGTGTGGTGTACTGCAACATTCCTTATGTAAAACATCCATTTATTGGTGTCAGTGCAACATTCATGGTCTAAGAGTAAATCAAATACTGTAGTATTGCTAGCTAGCCCTTGTTTGGGCTGATAGCTGAGTGTGCACTTTAGATTTAAGTCTTCTTGGTGTCTTTATGAATGGTGCTTTTCTGCATACATTCTTTAAAGTGTCATTGCCAACAAGATTACGCTGCTTTCCCAAACTTTCATTAGAGCAAAATACTTAAATTGTGGAAAACAACCGGCTTATTTGAACTAAGATGGGATTTAAATAAGAATTTTCCAATGTTCCTTCAGTTGATACATGTGCAAGCATGTACATAAAGACATACTGGAGAGGAAAAAGGAGCGTAGCACTCTAGGACAATAATTAAGACAATAACTTAGAAGAAAACTGTGATATCCAGATTAATGTTCCATCTGTTGTTTTTGTCCATCTGATTAACGTGTGTGTGGCAATTCAGAAACTTCCACTGCTGCAAATGACTTTTCTAACATCATTAGATGCAGAATTTGAATGCCAAAACAGAGCTCATGCTAGTAGAATACCTCAGCCTTTCATTCAGTCTCTACAACATGTGATATTGATTTCAAAGCAATATGGTTATATTCTGACTTGATGAACTACAGTGATAATGTGTTTTGCAAGTGTATTTAGCTAAGACAGTGAAGATTTTTGACTATGCCTGGAAATGTTCTGTAAATTCTTTGCAATGTAAGCCAGTATCCCATGTTATTTTTGTTTTGTTTTGTTTTGTTTTATTTTTGTTTCTTTGCTTCATTATGAAGGCTGTTATAAGATAGATGGGAGATCTCTTTCTTACTAGTAGTATTAGACACAGGATGTGTTCTCTGGAAAATTATTATCAGAAAGTAGCAAAGGTCTATGACAAAGACAAGCGTACTTTTATGACACCTAATATGTTACTATCCAAATGCACTATCAAATAGATATTTGCATGGTGGTGATTTAATACCCTTCAGCCTTAACCAGTCACTAAGAGCCTCTTAGTCTGCCAGTGGGGAAAAATATGACTGCTTAATTCTCATAATCATAAATTTGAACTTGTTAGGGGTCTGCTTCCCCAACAAGTCATTGTGCTTGACTTCCATTACATCTCCTTAATTCTTTTTTTTTCTTTTTTTTTTTTTTTCAAGATTGAAAGAAAAAGCTTGCAGAAAAGCCGTGCATTTGGCTTTTCTCATGAAAGGACATTTCATTAGCATCAGTAGAAGCTTTGACTATTAGAATTTCTGATCGTAAATGTGAAAGTCTAAGTAGGGTTGTTCCTCTGACTGATATTATGATCCCAGAGTCTTCTATTTTAACTTTGTTATTTTGGAATATATTAATTTCTACAAATGTTGTTTTGTTATGATATATATAATTTACAGGAAATGAATTCTAATTTTGTGGTAACCATATATCCTGAAATTTGCTCCTTATAATGGCTAGAGAGATGATTTTAATTAATTTATTTATTTTTTAAATTTATTTTTTTTAACAATGCATGAAGAAATTCCTATGGAAATTTGCTGTTTAGACTTTGATTCAATTCAGACCATATACATGCATGTATCTGAGAACTAATTCCATGTGACATTTGAGTATGTGGTTAAGCATTCCTCACTTAGCAAAGTACTTAAACACATGGTTAATTTTTTAACCATTTTCTACAGTTCTATTAATATGACTGGACAAATGCACATACTTAATTCTGGACATTTGGCATCAGCTAGTTAATTATTCTAGTGAGGTTTGTGGGTACACATAACTAAAAATCATGTTTATTGGTTTGCCAAATTAATATGAACACAAACACATGCTTAAATGATTTTATGAGTCCTAATAATAACTTTGAATGTGCTAACAGAATACTGTGATGTATTGCAGTATTTCTGTGCCAGGGAGGGAAAGAAGATTTAATGATAAACAGTCATCAGTTTGTAATCCATTTTATTTTTTATTCCCCAAAAAAGGGTTAGGAAAATCAGAACTTTGTCTATGTATGAACATAAATATAATTTTAAAAGAGCTGTTTTGATATTGGGTATATCACAGCACAAGCTTCAGTCCTGCTGCCAAATCTGTAGAAGTGATTGTTCCTTAGCAAAAAATTTGCTCTCTTGGTGAAGGAGAATGGTCTGAAGGAGCTTTAATCCATGATTTGAAACACTGTCCTATCTAGAAGTCACTAGTAGTTTGATCTGTAGTTACCTTCAAACATTCCTAACCTTTGACAAAGTTAGTTATTCTTACAGGTTTTCACAGTTTTCACATTAGAACAGTCTTTAGTCTTTTCAGCTGTTGTTGCTATTGAAATTCTACAAAGGATTTTGACATGGCAAATAGAAGTTACAAACGGTTATTTTTTTTGATATGGAAGAAAGTCTCAAACACATAAAACATGCTGTGGAAAAGCGGACCTGTAGAGTAATTAATAGATAAGGAGTGATAGAAGTCTCTCTGATGGTTTCCCCTTGCTGTTTTGCATATTTCCCTAGACAGGGAGAATATGTAATTTTCATAGCTAGGAATAGTGAGCAATGAAGTTGAAAAAATGCATATAACAACCTTGATGTTGGCATTTCCTGATAGCTAGTTTCCATCACTATGGATTTAGTTTACCTTGTAAATCTCTCTGACCACTATTGTTTCTTACCATTCATAAGATCTAACAGGATGCCCTAGAAGGAGACTTGCATTTTGCTACATGTGCAACTTAAAAGGCATATTCACACAGAAAGCCAAAGATTTCACTATATATCACGTTACACTATATTGCTAAAATGTGTGCATATGCAGGTCTGTTCTGCAACTTCCTAAAAAAATATTTATTATATGGCTAGATTGAGAAGTCTGTGTTAAATTTCTTTTTATCACAGACAAAATACTGAGGATTGTCTTGGATTCACAGTAGGCTTTTATCAGGATCAGTGAAAATACAGTTTTGTGAACTGTATTTACATTAGCAATTAATTTGGCTCACTAATAGTACAGCAATTCATGTTGAGTCTGTTCTGTCTACAAAACGTGGTTTGGGAGTCTTCAGACTGAATGTTATCTCTTCCCCTGCAGTGAACTTTTCTGGCACGTGTTTGTCCTAAAGAGACCTGAAAGATCTGTCCTTGCTTCATCTATGTTTCCCTGTATTATGGGACAGCACAGGGTTTCCTTCACAAGATATCTTGCTCAAATGCATCAGTCTTCACTTCAAATAAATCGCAGGACATGGGGACAGTGAGGAGATTTGGTTTAAAATTTCACAGCTGCTTAGGCAGTTTTTCTGTAAATGTGACAAAGTCATGTAGGAATGAGTATACCTTTTACCTTCCCTTTTTTCCCCTCCTACTTTCCCCTACAGATTTTTTTTTCACTTGGCATTTCAGGTGTTCAAAATTCTTTTTCATTTAACTATTCATTCTGAGGTTAGAACAATGCTTAATATCCTGAACAAAGAAAGACTCCCTTGGTTTAGATTTATGAGTAGCTCGTGCACTTGCTATCCCTTATACCCATTCCTGTCATGCTAAATTATTCTTCTTGTGCGCAGTCAATGCCTAGAAAGTGTCTTGTTTCTTACAGTCAGTAAAAACTTTAAGAAGTATCTTTGTGAGATCCTTTGGTATTTACCTAAACACTTGTCTTTAATTTATACATGATTTAGAAAATAGAACAATTTGTAGAATTGAGACAACTTGCATTCAATTTCATGATTCTTAAAGTTAATTATATTATATAAAATGCACTGAGGCTTTATAATTGTACAGGATAGATACTGTGTAGGTGATTTTGTGGGCAGAAGTGCAGTAAGCATTCTTCCAGTTCTTTCTGTCTTAGTTTACCTAAGTAGAGATTTTGAGTCTCGTGTATTCAGCGCTTTTTATTGTGTTTTGTTGTTGCTGTTAGTTTCTTTCTGTAGTGCTTGTGCTGATTTTTTTTTTCCTTTTGTTTTCTTAAAGGAAAAATGTCTACAAAACAATCTATGCAACAACTAGTGTTGCAAGTGACAGCTATAAATGAGAGTATATGCTTAAAGACATAATTAATCGTCAGTGAGCCCAGAATGGCTCCTTAGCTAAATGCAAATAAATCAGTACACAGTGTATAATTAGCTTATAACTACATTAGTCCTGGTACAATATTATTCATTATATACATCGTGTTATTTTCTCTGTATGAAATTTGTAATTTACTAAGTAATGATTTAACTCACTAGAGTAGTTCATTTATATTATAGTTTATAAAATTGTGACGTATGTTCATCATCTTAGGTGCTGTTATTCTTAATTGTTCTTAAGAGAAATGTTAAGGGTATCAGAAAACAGTTATTTATTATATACAGACTGAGAAGCATTTGTTTTCAAATTAGATTGAATTTTTGTCCTTTTGTAATTATGTTTGTAACTGATGATAGGAATGCTTTGAGGAAAAGTGAAAGGCAAACGTACCTCATATTAAAATCAATAATAAGGTTGTTCATAAACTTTGTGCTCAGCTTAAAATAGGATAAATCTTATAAATCTGAGGAAATAACTTGGAGGAAAAGACAAGAGATCTCAGAGATATCTGAGACTAGCAATGGAGGTCAACTGTATCTGAAAAATGTATGCAGACTATACAGATCATAACTTAGGTAATGTGTATATCGATACCTTAATCTAGATAAGCCACAGAGCATGTCTTGACACACTGTGTGTACACATGTTAAACTGTACAGTTTGTTTAAAACTGGACTTTCCATGCTTGCAGTCTGGCTCTGTTCATCACTGTTTATTGCTATCCAAATATGGAGCTGCTCATTCAAAGGGAGAACATGCACCTTTTACTCGTGCCAGTAAAGATCCTATCTCAGAACTTTCACAGGTCTACTGACTCTTTTCAGAGTGCCTCTCTGTATCTGAGAGTAACCAAAGAAATCATGATTATGGTGACTGAAGTCACCATAAAAGTCACCACTGGGGACATAAAGTACACTTATTTCTGAGAACACAGCATAAAATACAATTTATTACAGGTAACAAAGAGGGATGTGCATTTTATATGCATGGGTTTTTAAAAATTAAATTGGTAAATATTTAACTATATATGTTTAGGAAAAAAAATTCTTAAATGAATTGATTGCTTGGAATTTGAAAATCAACAGACTGTGATAGGCGCTGGAGCTATTTTCCCTCTGCCTTCTAATTTTGATTTATTCAGTTTAGAACAGTGTAGCTGTTGTCTAGGTGCAAAAAATGCACCTAGTGATAATATACAAAACTAATCTGTGGTGTTGATCCTCTGGGTGCATGATGAATACAATATGATGCCATCGTAACATGTTTTATGTAGATGTAGCTGTTGTGTTTTGATGATATGACAGAGAAAGATGAATAAAAAATGAGTAACAAAGGCGTTCTGGCCACAGAGAGAAAACAAAAAAGAAATAAACATAGAATCCTGAAATTTGAAGAATTTGAAGAATCCTGAAATATCTGAGAAGATTTTATGCCATAAAATATATAAAAATAATAAGAGATTATCAGCCATTGACATTATGTAACTTATTGATTTTATGGTTTATCTTATGCAAAGGGGAAATACAGTGGGGAAAATGACTAAAAATTCCAGAGACCTGGAATTAGCTGCCATTTAGCATTATTTGCATATCTAGAAAATTGATAGTTTAATTGAGATTCCAGTGGTATAAAAATATTCTTTATATATCCAGATCTGCATGTTACATTTTTTTTTTTTTTTTTTTTTTATGGCAAAGTCCCAAAAGGAACATGATTTAACTAAACTAAATAAGAGCAGATTTTGCCAAGAAACGCTTATTATTACCATCTGAACAAGGTGGATCTAGAAGCAAATTATGCAACATAAGTTATTCCATGCTCTTACTGGAACAATTTGTACTACAGACATGTAGCCAAGGAAGCCTCTGTTCAGTGTTTGTAATTTTACAGTCTCTTCATTTATACCGGAGTTCTGAGTGCAAAACATAGCACATTTGTTGTTTCTGTGACAATCCCAAGAGTTCTTGGGGTTGTAACGTGCCAAACAATGGATCTTAATTTGTAGCCTCCGTGTTTTCATTTTATATAACTACTTTTGGTGCCACTGAGGCTGAATGAGCTGACATGGAACACTAGAGTAAAAGTCTTAGGACAAAACACTTCAGTCAGTGCTTTTCCAGTTCATCCTACTGCACTCTTACCATAGAGGATGCTTTCATTAACAACCAAGAACCATGCAGGTCCATTGACATTATGTGGTGCAGTACAATATGCAATCACATGCACCTGTACCTTTGATCAACACTACTGAACCACATATATAACCTCTTCAGTAATTGTACAACGTAGACAGGACTCCCTTTCTATGACAAGGTATGGTGCCATCCCATTAATATGATTGCCATCTAGAGGGCTGTCCTTGGCATTAAATTCAGTATTCCTGATGTGGGATGACTTAATGAAACCACTGCTGTCCCTGCAGTGAGGAAGGAATTGCTTCTCTGCTGCTGGATTGCTTGGGGTATTTGAAAATGCATTTCTTGCTGTTCTTTTCTACTTTTTTCTTTGGTTTTCAGAGAGAGCTGATTTCCCTTTTCCCTGTAATTTATAACTCATGACATGGGTAACTGAACATCAGAACTGGCACCAATCACTTCAGAGCTGGTGGTGGTATTAGGCATTTACAGTAGCTGTATAGTGTTTTTACCTCTTAAAAACTCTGCCAAATTTGTCTCAAATTTAAATTATTCCAAATATATTATATTTTATTTCATTACTTCTTTCTAAGTAATCTGTCTTTGGCATTCACACAAATCAGGTAGTCTAGAATGCTAGCGAAACACATGCTGTTGTCTAGAGAAACAGATGCAAAATTGTAATTCTATGAGCTTTTCTACAACTGGTACTTAGAAGCAGCAGGATACAGTGAACTATGAAAATTCAGCCTTGCCACCTTGACTAAAGAGAGAGAGCAGTTAACAGCACAGTCTGGGAAGTCAATTATGAGTCTGACAAGGCTTATCTAGACTTCTGCATTATTTTGTTTCCCTGGGATAGTAGCAGGAAAACGATCTAGTCTTTGTATTTGTAAAATCCTTTGGTTAGTAACTAAGATAACAAACAACTCATCTTTTTTCTGAAGGCAAACTTCACATCAAAGGGCTGATGTCAGGAGACTATTGACATTTTCCTGTTTGAAAAGGTTGTCTGTCACCTGACACATCAGACTGGTGTATCACCTACCTGAAATATCCCAGCCACTTTGACTTCTACTAGTTTCTTTTACTAATTTCTTTTGTTCTGCCACTTACACTAAGCGTCTTATGAGACGGAAAGGAGGAAAGATTGCCAGTGTCTAGGCAAAATGCTGTATTAAGCTGAAAAGAAACATGGTGACAGGAGATTTCTTTGATTATAGTTCTTCAGTTCAAGAAGATAACAGTTCAAATAGTATTTGCTATTTTCATTGCAATGTATCTCTGAGGAGAGTTGAGCATTTTTTGAAGGAAAAAATAAACAACTAAACAATGGGAGTCTAACGAAGAAAAAAGGTAATATTTTATGATCATTTTTGAAGTTATTAGATTAGTAAGTACAGCCTTAGTTAAATGGCATTTCTCTTCTTAGGAGTGTTATTGACATTTTGATATGAGACAGAGAGACCTTTAATGAGATCTCAATCAAAGGTAATATTTATATAATGATACATGAATTTGTAAATGCTAGTCAAATAAAAATCTTGTAGTCCGTTTTGGCCTTCACCTTATGGAAGTCTGTATGGGTCATAATATGAGAAAATTCAATGAATGACAACTAATGCCCTCTCACTTGACTGTCTAATTATGTCTAACTAATTGCATGAGTTAATGTTTGAAGCTGGATCTTGAAATGTAACTTAATCCATCAACCAGACAAAAAGCATGGAAAAAGATACTAAAATTTTCTCCTTGTTAAATGTGCAATCTCCTTAATATTTGAATTTACAGTGATCTCTATTCTCATACAAAAGAAATATATATATATATGTTTAAAAACAATATGGAAAATTTATATTAGCATATGTTATCTGCCAGAGAAATGTACAAAGAAGTAGACAGGTCCTTAAAATGTATGTTTCAGACCTTTGTTATTACTAAGTATTTTTGCTAGAAAATCTCTTAATCTTTGCAGTGGCCTCAGAGGGTAGAAATACGTACACACACAAAAAAAAAGAAAATAAAAAGAACACAGTGCATGAATTTCTAAACTACTTGATGAAAAAAGAAAAACATACAAACTGCTATTTCATCTCTGCTCTTGTCTGTTACTTAAACTGTTTTTATGGATAAAGCATACCAATAGTAAGACACCAATTTTAATACCCAAGATGATCTGATCCTATGACAACATTGAAATTTCAGAGCCCTGTTCTGACACCAGTGGCAGAGAGAAGAGCTGAGGATGTCAGTACCTGTTACACTTACCTAAACACTAGAGACAACAGTCCTTGCTAACAGTGCTCTTCACTAAGTTCCCAGCCTCCGAGTGCTCTGAAAAGAGGCAGAATTCATGATCTCTGTTTTACTCATAACTAAAGTGACTTCTCAGAATGCATTCAGAAAGCTATTAGTAGAACTAAGAACAGAGAGAACTCAGATCTGTTGAGTATCAGACAAATTTTATCTAGAAAGAAACACTTTTTTTAGAATACTTTCATCTCAAGTAAAGTCCTCTTCTCATGTGTGGAATAAAATTATTATTTAACTCTATAAATTCCTTTTTATGCTTCAAATTTATATTGCTGAATACAGATAATAGTTATGTGATTCTTGAACTTATGGTCATCTGCAACTGATTTGTGCTGTGGATTTTCCTTCAGATGGATAAAGGTACATACTACATTGTCTGAGCAGGAGCTATGAATCAGAGCAGCCTTCTTCATGTAATACTGTTGAGTGCAGATAACAGATCAGGCCAGAGATAGCTCAGGGATTCACAATCTCAGCATCACGTACTTTTTTCTTATTACATCTTTCTTCTCTGTATTTAACTGGTGTGTCATATCATTCTTTCTCCAGTTCAGCTACCACAGGTCCAGACACTTAGAAAAAATGCCTTATAATTTTTGACCTAACAATACATATTCTTATTATCTCTCAAGTAGCCTTGTAATCCTTCTGCTCCCACAGTATCTTCAAAGCTTAAAGAAAATAAATTCCCTAAAACATTTCTGGATAAGACAAAAAGGAATATTGCATTTAAGATTTCTCAGTTTCTGAACTAGACAGCTTTTGAAGATGTAATGAAGAGATAATAAGGGAGTTGTGATTTTTCTTTTTGTTGTTTGTTTGTTTTTGAAACACTATTTTCAGGCTTATTGTTACTTAATTTAACTTCATCTGCTTGAATGGGAGAGACTACTGATGTCTCAAGAGGAAATTCTAGTTTCCAGGGCTTCTAGAAAGCTATGTGTCCCTTCAGTCTACTCAGATTTAGCTATTTAGGTTGCTCCAAAAGTAATGCCTCCTATTTATTTCTGTGGAAACTACAACATATACAAAGCACATAATAACAGTATTTGATTGAGCAAATTCTCAGCTACAGGATGCTATTGTTCAACATCAGAACCACAATTAGCTGTGCATTTTCACTAGTGATGAATGAGAGCCTGCTTGCTGCATTTGTAAAAATTTGCATCAGCAAAGGTTGCTGTCACCACTGCTGAAACATAACCATCCACTGCCTCAGTGTGCTTACATCCACTGTTTGGTCTCTATAAACATTGAGCCAGTATCAATGAATGTCAGTGGGTACAATTTTTTCCACATGGAGGAATTCAGTTCCACCCCTTTGCTTCATCGGTACTTTCATGTCAGGCGCCATTTTCTCAGACTGCTGCTCTGCTGCCATCTGTCACAGCAACAACATCTAGTGGAATATTGGTGGGAAGGTTCAACCTCTACTGCCATACCACCACCATCTGCCACCTCTGACATCAAGGGCCAACATAATAACATAGAAGACATTAATTTTGGAGAAGTGCTTGTATATAATTTTAACATTTAGATTTTAATATTTCATGTCATTGTTTTTTAATATTCATTGAGTGGGTTCTTGTTTGTTGTTTTTTTTTTAAGAATTTCAGGATAAGGGAAGGTATGCAGGAAAGTCAAGTGTCAGATGAAATATTTAAATGAGGCTTACAATGCAAAGCAATGCTTATCTACCCAATATTACCTATCAATTTGTATATATGGCAACAATGTGTGTGTACATAAACAAAACAAAAATCATGAGACTAATGAATTTGGGCCCCTGTAACTTTTGTTGCTGCAGTTTACTTGCATTTTATAAGCAATTGTCAAAAATTTAACTACCTTACCTCTTTTCATCTTGTCACACCAGAACTAAGTACACTTAATGTCACTTGATTCACAACTACATTCATGTTACAAGTTATCTCTTAAAAAATGACTCTCATGAATAATGAAAATAAATCCCCTTTCTACTCCCAAAGCAAGAGGTTTTAAGTGCTACCACCTGGCATCTTAGCAAAAGATCATAATAAGCATGTTTTCTTACAATAGTTCATTGAGATGGTACATGGTAAGAATTAAAAATTTCTACATTTAGATCCAAATTAGAGACTCAGTCTCTACTCAGACAAAAATCAATAACAGCATTTCCTGACCAAGGCATAGACAATTGCTGTTAGAATCAGGATTTATAATTTTTTTTTTATAAATCCTGTTTTTGTTCATTCCCTTTTATTCTGCCTGCTTTTATATTTTTTCATATATCTGTATTTTCTGTCTTCATTGGTATTCAGTCTGCCACTCTTTTTCCCTCTTCTTGGTCCATTCATTCATTCCATAGAATCAATTTATTATTACCACGTTTTCACCAATCTCTCTTTTTAACTCTGTCACTTATCTGTTCCTTTTTTTTGTGACAGGAATTGTTCCTGAGTAACAAAATCAGTTTATAATTTCATTTAGCTAAGCAGGTTCAACTGCTTTTGTAGATATTGAAGCAGTCTAAAAGTGGCTAAAACAGTTTTAGCTTAACCTAATTAAACTAAATCAATTTTGACCACTCTTTAACCACTTTAAAAGCAACCACACAAATGAGTGCATCAATTTTGTTTAAATTAATTTAGATAAATCAGCACATTTCACATCTGTAAACCCTTAATACCCCTTTTCCCATTTTTACTCATCAGAACATAGAGTTCCACATGTTGTTTTATTGTTTGTGTACTCTAATATCTGGGCCAGACTGATTCTAGAATACCTCTGAAAATTGTTTCAGATGAATAGAATGCAAAGTACAAGTTTTCAAAGAATTTCAATGTATTTATTCAGACAAACTCATTGCACAAAACTGTGTTGACTAAATATTGGGGCATAAAATGTATTCTTGGAGATTAAATTCACTATGATTAATGAATGTATTCTTCAGCCTGTCAGAGAGGTTAGCAGGGCTTCCCAGATACTAAATACTGCAAATTGCAATGACTGTCACATGGAACATACTTGCTAATTAATTTATTATCTGGATCAACTTCATTCTTCCCTCTATTCTCATTTTTTTTCAGTGGCTAATATTAAATGTTTTCTTTTTTAACACCATCATGTATCTAGAAGTGAAGGATGAAAATTATAGTGTAGAAGACTGTATATCCCAAAGCAGCAACAAAAAAACACTAATTGGCCATATTCAGTAATTGTATGAATATATGAGTTGTTGCTAAATAAGTAGATATGATGCTTGAATTTCTTCTGAGGGCAGCATTGAGTGATAGTAGAATGCTCTGCATGTGGTCTTGCTAAATTTGTCCAGCTGTGGCATCCATATTTCAAAAAGGATGCTAAAAGATTCAAGAAAGTTCAGAAAAGTATAACAAGAATGGTTCGGAGGTTTGAGAGTTTTATTATATCAGACAGCTAAGAGACAACTTGATCAGTCTAGATGTACCTTAATCGGTAATCAAGAATGTGTTATGATAGCAAGCATCCTCAAGATATAAAACAACCCTAGGCAAATAATTAATCACTGATATTTAAAAATGAAGGAGATTAACAAGGGAGACATTGTGCTTACTTTTGTCACTTCATCTTTCAACTCAAGCCAGTACAGTTCAGTTTTGAAAATATGTATATCTTGGGAAGAAATCTTATTTTTTCATTTAGGAATAACAGTGTTGACTTTTATTTCCTGTTTATGCACGATTGACTGGCAATCCTCAGTAAGTGGGACCTTTTCCACATAGTTAACTGTGCTGAGAATTCACTTTCCAGAGAAAAGAAGGAGGGCCCCACAGGTGTACAAGTGGACTCCTGGCACCTACTGTGGCTGGGGTACTGGGACTGCTATGTCCCTGCCAAAGCTCTTCTGCCTACCTGCAGTTGCTTGCTGCGCTTGCATGCATACTGCTATACTGCTATATGTGATAGTGGTATAGCATTCAGTTTTGGGGCCCCTCACTACAAGGGAGACATCGATCATATTCAGAGAAGGGCAATTAATTGCTGATGAGTCTGGAGTACAATTCCTGGGAGAAGGCTCAGGAAAGTCCTTTTTCGCTCTTTACAACTACATGAAGGGAGGCTGTGGTGAGGTGGAAGTTGGCCTCTTCTCTGAGGTACCTGGTAGAACAAGAGGAAATGACCTCAAGGTACACCAGGGGAGACTCAGGTTGTATATTAGGAAGAGTTTCTTCTCAGAAAGTGGTTAGGCATAGGAGCAGGCTGCCCAGGGAAGTAGTGGAGTCACTGTCCCTGGAGGTGTTTAATAAAATGGTAAATGTGTTACTCTAGGGACATGGTCTAGTGGACAGATATGATAGGTGGACAGATCGTAGAGGTGGGCTGATCTCAATGATTCTGTAAATCTATGATAGCAATGGTAAGTCAATATGCAGCATATTGTTGCATATAACATGGTACCCATGCAACTCAAAGAAGGCACAGTCTTGAAATCAGCAGTTGAAAGTATTACAGAAAGTACATTAGTGAGATTTAATTTTAGTGTAATGTAAGATAAAACATTATGATGTTAGCGTCACAATGACTAAGCAACTTTTTTTTTTTTTTTTTTTTGATTTATAATCTGGTGAGTTTCTGTTTTCTCTACAGCCAGTTATAGTGAAAGGGAATTTTTTATATAAAGTAAAATGCGCGGAAAACTAGCAAATAAATTTCCTGTTTAATTGAAAGCTAAAATATATAACTATTTGATACTTAGAAAGCAAGACTACTTGATTTGAACCGTATTACATATTTCTACATCAAATGGCTCATAATGTTCCCAAGCAAATTCTTCAATTAAAAACACATTCAATTCCTTATACGTCCTCCTTGATGACATTATCTCAGCCGGTCTTTTCATCCCATACTCCCTCTTCTTTTTGAAATCTCCCCAAGAAACGATTGAAGCTGATATGTGCCATGTGGCGCATGTTATTTCAAGACTGCTGGATTTAAAAGATCCAGTTGATTCATATGACAGTTTAGAAGTGGTCTTAATGATAAGAATAATTTTTGAGTTCAGAGAAAAAGAATAATTGAAAATGCTGCAGAAAAAGAGCATGTACATATGTGAAATTCAGATGAAAATCAGCATAGAATAATTATAAGTTCTTCACCCTTGGCTCGCTGCATAAACTGTGTGGTGATCTGTCGTTTTGTGTACCACTTCTCTTTAACTATATTTGAAGTTAAACAGCATGTATGTTGTCTTTTTCTGACAAGAAGAGTGACAGCTTCTATAATTCCCTTGTTTCACAGAGTATAAATATTCCAATGACTGTTTTGATGTCTACAGTCGTTGAGTTCTAACATGTACATTTATTGATTCCCTCGTTCTGATAATTTATGGTCAGCTGCCAGAAACAACTAAGCCTTGCAGTTAAAGATGTTTTTTCAAGGAAGACTAAAAAAAAAAAAGGTTTTAATGCAAAACATATGAAAAGTATCACAGATTTCATGTATTTGAATGGTAGAAGCAGACTGGACAATTGATAATCCCTTGAGAGGTAACTTTTTGCAAGACCCTGCCTGATATTAATTTGCATAAAATTTTAAATTCAGAATGGAAACATTTATGAAAGTGCTGCTAAGAAAACTCTAGCACCAGGATATATTGTGTATCTTTGTTGGTCTGGTCAAGCTAGAACATCTCAATACAGTACTAATGTTCTTCCTGAAACTCTGTGGATGTTTTACTCTCTCTGGTTGGGTTGTAACACCCCTGGATAGCTGCAAAAAATTTTGTGCTAACCTGTGCACATACTGAGAAACTAGCAAGTGGATTTATGATTCTGTCTCTGGGAAAGTTTTATTTCTGATGTAGCACTCAGTAGCAGATGCACAAATTAGTAGTGTTAGCTGAAGTACTGCAACGGCTACAAGATCTGAAAAAAGGTAGCTAGTGTCTCAATTGAATGCATAATGGCAATAAAAAATAAAACCTATAGACTGTAGCTTTGCTTGCAGTAAGGCTCTTTGTAATGCAGTCAGTATATAAAGATGTCTTATGCCAGTGCCAGTGAAATGGTTAAAACGGCTATAGCGTTCACATTCCCAGTGGTGTGCCCAAAGCAATCTGCATTTTAACCTTTCTGGTGATCAGCAAATTCAGTGTCACAAACATTTGACTATAAAGGCACAATCTTGTTACATGTACAAGTTTATCGTAGGCTTTTTACTGAGTTTGTCCTGCTTTAGAACAGGAAGAAAAGTTTGTTTTCTTGTAGATAAAGTCATAACATTACACAATGTTTTTTTTTTCTGTGGTCTGAACCGAAGAGCTGAAATATCTTTTGGGCTTGTTCAGCCTGGAGAAAAGAAGGGTGTGGGGTGACCTCATTGCAGCCTTTCAGTACCTAAAGGGAGCCTACAAACAGGAGGGGAATCAACTCTTTGAAAGGGTGAGTGACAGCAGGACAAGGGGAAATGGTTTTAAGTTGAGGGAAGGGAGATTTAGGTTGGACGTCAGGGGGAAATTCTTTACAGAGAGAGTGGTGAGGTACTGGAACAGGCTGCCCAGAGAGGTTGTGGATGCCCCGTCCCTGGAGGTGTTCAAGGCCAGATTGGATGGGGCCCTGGGCAGTCTGGTCTAGCATTAGGTGGGAAGGTTGGTAGCCCTGTATGAAGCAGGGGGGTTGGAGATTCATGATCCTTGAGGTCCCTTCCAATCCTGGCAATTCTGTGATTCTGTGATCTGCAGCTTGTGATGCCGTCAGGTATATGACAGAGATCCTCTCCCTATTGCTTTTCTACCCAGCTGATTGAAATCTTATTTTCTGCTTTATCCAGTCATTATTACCCTTGAAAGTGAATGACCTAAGAGCTTGACAGCCGGGGTTTATTTTGTCACGTATGAGTCAAGCTGCAACTGTTCTAGTAGTTTTTACTCTTAAGTCATGAAGAGTAAGATTCCCCCATAATTTTATCGTGAAACTTGCTGTGGAATTGTAATGTTGTCTTAGGCTGTTTATAAGCTACATCAAGGAAATTGCTAGGTTGTGTTTTTTTCTTTTTTTTTTTTCTTTGAAGTGTGTTCACAACAATTCTTTGTTTCAACTGGACTGCATATATTTTTGTGCTAAAAGTTGAAAAACACAAATCCCTATTTATACAGATATTTTTCTGTGGTGTAACTCTCACAAAGTCAGCCAGATGAAATAATTATTTCCTAGAAAAGCCAGGGAAGTTTTTTCCACCTAGGCTGTCTGTCTAATGAACTAAAAGTTTGTCCCTTTATCTGCCTGAACTGCTTATGTACTGCGTGATTTGATAGTATTTGTCAATAGTAATTATAGCATTAACCAATTAGCACTCAATCCTGAGTCATAAGCTGTTGGTCAGTGTTGTTTTTTTTTCTGAATACAGGGATCTCACCATAAAGTTTTTTAAATTCCATGTCAAGGTCGTACTTATTTTATAGATATGATAAAATGCTGAATCCCACAGAATCCTTAAAAAATTGTGTTAAAATTCCAACTTATCTAGTCATTAATCTAATAATTAAACTACTGCACGTGACTCTGATTGTTGAGGCTATTGTAATGTTAATTTGTGAATATTCCGTGTGACACAAAAATATGAGGCTTTTTGTTCTCATCTGCACTTGATTATGGTTTAAATAATGTTGTTGCAAGCATGTAAGTACAATACAGCATTGAACCTGGATGAGGTATATTCAAGTATGAAAAGGTACCAACCAGCACTGTCACTGTGCCATCTAGACATTAATTTCCCACATAAAGGTTTTACTAGCACTTTGCATGTAAGTTGTATAACTTGTGACCAGCTGCTTCCGTGTGTGGTGTGTAACTGATGGGAACATATGGCTTTAATTAAGTAGACTATTCTAGCTGATTTTTAGGCATCTTTCCACATGGCATACAATATTTGTTGAATCCAAACCAAATTTCACAGCTGTCTCTCGAGATAAACTGATTGACTGACATGAGCTGCTTTTAAACACTCCATCAGGTTAGTTCTTATAACCTCAGGAGATTCAAATGATAGGAAAATTGGCTCAGCCATTTTCATTGATGCACGTATTACTAGGCAATATATACACACACATATATATGCTTCACATTTCAGGCTAACCTTAATGGAGCTCTGTAGCTACTGATGCTATATAATGTAAGGCAATAACACGTAGCTAAAATGACAAAGAAATCTCTGTTTTTCTGATTTGGTTGTCTTATTTTGCAATGCCATATACTTGACACCATACTTGATATATACTATATACCATACTTGACACCAGTCTGAACTTCAGCAGTAAGGACATGCATAGCAATTATGAAGTGGACAAGTATAATTATCAAAGTGCTTCACTGTTTCACTTCATTGTAGAACTGGCTGATGTTAGCCATGAGGAAAAACAAGGAGAAAGACAGCCACCAAATAAAATTCTTGTTTTAAATAAGAGTTTGCTCATTTGGTGAATAGGTGAATTGCACGGTAGCTGAGTGAATTTGTGCATTATATCCTCTAATCCTGGGATGTATTTGCTGATGTAAAGGAAAGAATATAAAAAATCAAAGTTATGAAATGTGAAAAAATATTCATGCCACTTCTAAAAGTGTCAGTATTTTCAGGAGTATTTTGGAATGATGAATGCTGAAAGAGAAGACAGATAATCACAGCTGATTATCTCAGTAAGAACTCTGACCATAACTTTTTACTAAGGGTGTCAGAAGTAAAATTAGATGTTTTGTATTTTATATACAGGATTGAGGCACACTTTATGTACCTGAGCTATATCTCTAGGTTTACTTCAAAAGGTTTTATTTTACTTCACCATATGTAGAAAGTTAAGCCAAAAAAGGATTATGGAAATAATTTTAGAGGCCATGAAATGATTCTTGGGAAAATTAAGCACTTGGAAAATTGATTGAATATTATAATGAATTCTGATTTACTGATTTTCTATACTATAATGGTGATGGCAAGAGCCCAAAACAGACAAGTGCTGTGAAGAAAGGATGAGAGCACTCCAAATGCCAAGTTTGTAGCTCTGTAATTAATAAACTCTGTGGCCTGTGTGAAGATAAACTAGATTGTGGATTTGATAAGATGTATTGATAGTGATAACTTAGGAGATTATGATCCCTGGTGACCTGTGCTCTCTGACTTGCAACACTTGAAAATATTGTGTTGAGCTGAAATTTAAGCTAAAAGAAATGAGCTTACTCAAAAGGTGGAAGTGTGGAAGATATCTTTCTTGACATGTCAACATTGAATCATAACAGAAACCAAACGGGGAGAAAAATGGGCGAATGACCCTTAAGCAAAAAAGAAAAAAATGGAACCAGTAAACAAATCCTTCAAGGCGATATCATTCTTAGGAAGATTAGGAGTAGACTGAATTTCTCTGTCTTTCTGAAATTAGACACGATTACATAGTGATTGGGGAAGATCTTTATTACTAAAAATAATCTTGAAATATGTTTTGTAATTATTACTTATGTTTCATTTTTTAATTAATTTTGGACTTTGAAATCAAAGACTTGCATCTTTTTGCCAGAATTCATTTTTTTGTATTTAATCTTATGTAGTATTTAGTGTTAACTTTGAAAGTAAAAAAAAAAAAAAAAAAAACAAACAAAGTTTGCAATACCAAATTAAATCACAACTAATAAATCCAAAGGAAATGATGTTTTAGATAAACTTTTTCATGCCTCCACTTCTGAGCATACATGACAAGAACTGACCTTTCATTTTGTGCTTGTGTATTCTTTGAGCAATTACTTCCCACACAGAGCAAGGAATAAAGTTGAATAATAGCACGAGAGATTGTAAACATGCTGAGGAAGGCTGTATATCACCTGGAACCAGCCAGTGTCAGATGATAGAAAAATGTACTTATTGTTTACTTCATCCAGTTATGGTGTTACATTTGTTGTTTGTTTGTTTGTTGAAATTATCTTACCCCAGAAAGAAAAAGAAAATGCTGTCCTATGGAGTCTGTACTTTGCTGTAGGCTGGGTCCACAGTGGTTTTTTTTGGCTCCAGTTTTGGCTTCCAGCAGGTATGTCTGTATTATAAATCTGCCAGTGCAAGTGAGTGATCACACACTGCTCACCACTGCCCTATGCTCTCTGCCTCACGTGCAGCTCCCTTCAGTTACATCTATATCCCTTGTCAAGTTTGCTTTGTCTGAATCCCTCCAGTTCAGTGTATCCCTACCTTGAACATATTTTTACAGCGGGCTAATGTCAGATAGATGAGAATAAGTGTAGGTATGAGAAAATAAAATTGTGGAGTCAGCTGCCAACTTTCTTGGGGATATATTTTGTGTGCTGGGATTGAACCAACCCCAAGCCAATTCTGTTGTGCTTGTGGAAGAAGGCTTCAAATGTAAGTCAGTACCTTGTCTGTCTCCTGAAATTCTGTGCAAGCTTTCTTTACCTCAGACCAGGAGCAGGCCAAAGTATAAGCCAAGAGGAAGTTTGTGTGAATGGGGTCAAACTGTAGCTGGAGGCAACAGAATGATGTAGAAAAACACTGGGCAACTTGAGGACACTGCTGAGATACCAAGTCCCCCCTATGAAACTTAGGAGGATATTACTTCCTAAGTGTCTTACACCACTTACACACTATTGAAGTCAGTGTTCCTATAAACTCTTAAGAAAGTCGACATAACACCTTTAAGTTTTTAGGTAAATGTTCGAAGAACACCTTAGTGTATGTATCACCACCGTTAGTTTTATTAAAAAATAAAATAAGTAATGAACAGAAACAACAAACACCATTTACTAAATGCATTTGGGGGAGTATTTTAACTACTTACAGGCTTATTTACTTTTTCTGGTGGTTTCCTGTGGCAGTAAATTCCTGATAGACAGAAAAATAAATAGCATAAAGCCTTAAAGAGGTCACTTAATGAAGAACAGCATTTGCAATACTATCAAGAGTTCAAGAGATTCTGGATCTCATTTTATAAGTAATAGATATTGTACAGTCCTAATTATTTGATTCTTTATGCAGATAATTATAAACAAAATAACTTCTTTCAGAATTCTTACTACATCATTTCTCATGTTACTACAAGGCTGTATAGTCCATTATGTGCTTTATTTAGTCCATTGTCAGGATTCCATTTTCTAACAACGGGGCTGAAAAATATTTATTTATTTCAAATACATTTAAGAAACAACTTACAACAGTAAGAATAGACATGTTGCATAACTAATAATATGTCAGTGGGATGAAGAATTATTTTCATGACTGTTGTAGGGATAAAATTGCTGATCACTTAATACATAGGGATTTCTGAATGTTAATTTCACCAGCATCAAGTGTTGCATATTTAAAAAGCCAAATATAGAAAGCAGAGTAGGCTTCAAGTGAATCACACTTTAAGCACTTGTGTAGTCAAAAAAAGAAAATGTTTTTGAAATACTTATTTAAACTTTACTGTTTTTGTTGACAAAGACTGAATGCGTTAGTTTGGATGTAAAAGAATTGTTCTAGAGATTATATATATAAATCAATCTCATGATATATTGAGAGATGTTTTTTACTATAGTAGTTTCACAATTCCATTACGTTTACTGAAGTATACAGGTAATTGTTCTCACGGTTGTTCTACCACTATGAAAGCCTTTACAATCTAATGTTTTACTTCTCATGTAAAGAAATGTTCTCCTTAAAGCTATTATTAAGATAATCTAAGCTCTGAATTGTCTGTCTTTTGTTGCAATCACAATCTAGTGTAATTGAAAACAGAATTTGAGTGAGGAAGTTAAACTGTAAGGATAAAAAAATTGATTGAGTCATAAATTGAATATGAATATTTTTAGTAACATTCTTATTTTGATTCTCAAGAGCAGCTTCTACCATGTTACTGGTGATAGCCTGAAGTATAAAAATGAGTAGCTCATCTCCAGGAAGGGTGAGGAAAGCATAACAGTAAGTTAATTATTGAGAAAATTGCTGCTCTGAATTTGTTACTCAGATATTGTTAAGATGATCTTCATTCTGAAAAGAAGGCCAAAACAAGCCAATTTTTACTTGCTGCAACTGAACATTTTCCTGTAATTAGTGGCACAAAATCTATTTGATCTTAGAGATGTCAGTTCAAGTTACAACCCTGGATGTTTCTTTTTCACTTCTAAGTAAGATTAACATGTTTATTGATGGCACTGAAGGCATATCTGTAAAATTCAAAGCAAAGGTTAATGTTATTCTTATCATCCCTTGCAGTATTTTGGCCATGACATATAAGTCTTGTCATTCAGGTATTTCTTCACTTTAAAAGTGCTTGGAAGTGCTCTGTCACAGGATTCTAATCAAGATTTTTTAAGTTAGTTATTAATTGCATTTTATAATACATTGATTGGCAAATAAGCAAAATTAAAATATTCTGCAATTTATTAATGAGAAAAGAAACTCATAAACATATTTGTAACCTCTGGTGGTATTGGCTTTCATAAATTCTGCTGAAGAGGAAAACACACGAATTCTGCCCTCATGAGCACTATTCAGCTGCAGAAGCATTCAGATGTGTGGTCTGTCTCTGCAAGAACAGTTGCAGATAGAAATGATTAGTCACTCTTATGTTGAGATTATGGAGCTTCCACTTGTACGGAGTCATCTGGATGCTGTAGCATCAGGTGGGAAGGGGACTGCATGGAAAAAATACAGAGAAATAACAGGTTCCTTGGAACCAATGTAAATTTGAAACCTCATTTTACAGTGATTCACTGCCTAAATTAGTAGAGCAGGAAGTCTAAATTAATTTTTCTCTCTTTGCTTTGTTGGCTTTTTTTTTCTCAGGCAGGTTAATCAGCCTTTATTCAATCTACATCTTACTTGTATTATTTATCCTAGTGCTTCTATTAAAAATATATATATTTAAATTGATTAAGAGTCTAAATTAGCAGTACTGATCTAGTAGGTTAGAGTGCAAACATATATGCTGAGTGTAGAAAAGCCTTTAGTAGCTTTTAAGATTGATTAGTTAAAATAAATAACTGTTCTGTATTCTCCAGTAGCCAGAGAAGGTTTTACTACACAGCATTTTACTGTGGATATTTTATATGATTTAACATTTAATAAATTGAACTCTTAGTCTTAGAAGAGTAATTTGTATGCATTGGCTACTGATTGTAAATTATAAATCTGTGGGATTGAGTTCAAATTTCTAATTGGTGGGAAAAAAAATCAGTAATTAACTGGGAGGACAGAAACGATTTTCTATCAAAGCTGTCTTCCACAGAGAATTCTACTAAAGCTGTTCACGATTATAAGGGTTATGATACATGGAAACACTATAATTTGTATATAAATGTCAGCATGGTATAATCTGATTATAAAATGCTTTTGGAAATTGGAACGTTCTAATTGGGTAAAATAGTTCAAAGCAGAACTGTGTGCTTAGAGCTATATCAGGCTCCACTAAATTAAGATGCCCTGAAGCAGGGTAGCTGAGGGTTGCAGGCCATTGGAGAAAAGCAAAGAAGAAAAGATCTTTGCTTTCTCTGGAGTCATAATCTGTTTGATGCACACAGAGGTATAATCTTCATGGCACTTCAGTTCCAATTGCCTGCAGTTTTGCGTTTAGTTTTGGACAGCTGTGCTCTTGACCGCTAGATTTCTTGCTTTTTTTTAAGTTGAAATTTGTTTAATGTCAACGTACTCACTTGTTTTATTTAATCTCTGAAGCACTTGGCACTTATGAAATTTTGTTTTGTTTGTTTTCTAATGAATTAAATTCTGTATAATTTACATTCCTTTTCAGCAGATGGTGGAGGAATCCAACCCTTACTTTTGTGAAGTCATCTGCTGGAAAGACTTTTAAAAAATACAAAATCACAGACATATATCAATACACGCTTTCTTACTTCATCCTTCTTTTCATTTCCTACAACAAACAAATATATATATACTTTACGGAGAGTGAGTAGAAAGTGTTCTGTTGTACTAGAACGCACTAAAAGCAAAGTAAACTGTGCCCCTGTGGACTGTTGGTGCACTAAGTCTATTATTATATTAATCATACTAAGCTGATTTGGTTATAGTCTTTGGATTTTAGAGGAAATTCAGTGATAAAAACAGTCCTTGTCTTGTTTTATCAGATAATGTTAAAAAAAAAAAAAAAAATCTAACTTCCATTTGAGGTTTATGTTTCTGTCTTCAGTACAGTGAATTTTATGTAATATCTATATAATTATAGATGATTGTAATTATTGAAAGTATAGAAGCATTGGCAAAATATGATCTAGCTATGTTGGTTTGTATGAGGTCAGTGATCAAGTCACAGTTAATCTACTGTGAGTAAATTGAGAAATGATGTGAAAATGTAACAAAAGGGGTAGCTTTAACTGGTTTCTCTAAGAAAACATAATGTAGGAAGTTTCCTTTCCTCCTAAAACGTCAGCTGAGGATGAATTGCTAGTGGATCCACAAAATACTAATTCTTCTATCTAAATCTGTTGCAAAAGAGACCAGCTCCTCTTTGCACTTTCTCATGCTTGAAAAGTGTAAGATTCAATCTTGCTGGGACTGCATGAGCAAAATATATTGATACTATAATAAAATCTTTTAAGGAAAATAATAGAACACTGAATTAGCAACTTAGTGAACAAAAAATAGTGTTGATAGGCAGAGCAAAGTTAGAAGGCAATTATGCGACATACAGCTCTGCCCATATTCTTATTCTTCTCAAAACACTTCTGAGAAACAGAGATTTGGCCTGCTGTTAAAGGAAGTGGCAGGGAGATGTGGGTATGAGGAGCCATGTTACTTTAAACAGCATATGAAGAATTAGATGAGGAGTATATATCAGTAGTAATTTATTTTACTTATAGTAGCTTTACTTGACAAAGTGTGGTTCAAGGTTGTTTCATAATCTCTGCTGGGCTACACAAAACTGGACTCAGAAAGAGAACTACAGAAAACAACAAGATCCTGGAAAGTGGGAGGATTAATGACCCTTTCATCAGTTCTTTTGCTTTGTTATTTATTCTCTGAAATTTTTTCCTCCTCTCTTTGTGCATGATGTTCTTAAAGACAAAATTGACTATCTTGTCTACTTCGTGCAATTTTTTCCACTCTGATGAATCTGGGTGCAGGGGAGACTTTGAAGAGACATTAGAAAGAGATGAGTGAATGGGATCAAAGAGTACTAGAAAGCGTAAAGTTTATTACAGAAAAAAGGTCTGAAATCCCAGATATGTGATGTAGCAATATATAGTAAAAGCATCTTGTTTAAGCTTGATAGGTGACAAAAGGTAGATATCAGATACAGAACAGATGAAAATTTTTGCTTGTACCTGGCCAGGATTCTTAGCTTGCCTTACTCATGCTGTACATAGACAAGCAGCCTATATATCATCTAGATCAGCCCTTGTACCGTTTTTAATTTTTAAAACTAATTTATTCCTCTCTGCACATTCTTACAGAGGAGACAAACATATGGGCTTTTATCCCTTGAGCTTCCAAGCATATTTTTTTGAAGCAGAGTTGCAATCTAGTGTGGGCAAGTATTCACTGAATAAATGGGATTTACAGCGTTGTTTATTTATAGACTTTTATATGACTCTCTTTGCAGTAGAAATGGTTGCAAATTAATATAATTTCAGTGTGTTGTAAAATAAGAAGATACTATTCCCATTTTGCAGAACCATGGCCTGAAAACAAGAATTTGAAAGTATATAAACCTTCAGAAAATCATGTTCTGTAGCAAATGTGTTTGAAGAAACAGATGTAAGATTAGATGATGGTCTACAAAAGCTTCCTTATTCTTAGTTTTTACATTGACATTCTGCAGAAAATTGTGCAATTAAAGGTTATGTATCTAACTGTTCTCTCTAGAAATTGCTGTGCTACCAAGGAGTTTCAGAGATGCGGAAGGCATCTCTCTGGAGAAGTCAGTAGACTGTGTCAATCTTTCTAAGTTCAAATAATGACTTGGAGTCCTTTCTTTTTTCTTTTTTTTCTTTTTTTTTCTTTTTTTTTCCCTCCCCCCTATAGTCCTATTGGTTGTTATTTATTTATCTAGACTATTGCTATATGAAGATGACATTCACATTTAGGATGGGTTAGGAGCTTTTGGGAATTATGAAATGTATGAAGATCTGATCTGCTGTGATTAGTTTTGTTGGCTATGAAATTTATGGCCAAATTATTTACTTTTGAGGGACTTTTTTTTAAAGGACAAAATATGTCAAATGTAATTGCTGAGGTTTTGAAGGAGGATGAAATCAAGATTTGTAGGGCCAAAGATCTTAAAGTCATTTTAAAAAGCCCACATTCAATTAAAAAGTGCATGAACTCTATGCTCTTAAATCACCTGGGAATTTTTGCAAATGCAGTTCTTCGAGTAACTCTTTGTCAGACGAAAAAAAGAAAACAACTCTCCAGTATTTATATTAAACAATGTTCAATGAATTAGTATAATATTAGAATAATTTCCCTGAAAATTGTACTTTTTTTGTAGAAAAATCAAATAACTCAAAATAAAATTATATTAGTTCTGGCTGTGAACAATCAATTAAACAAAGAAAGTCATTGTAGGAAATTTAGCGTAATCATAAGTAATAACTCTTATATCTGATATGAATGAGAAAAATTAACTTCTGCTTTTAATTAAATATAATGCCAAAAGGTATTCAAGCTATTCTGACATATGTAGAAGATAGAATAATAAAGTACAGACCCAGTCTTAATCACTCTGCATTATTAAACATTAATATACTGTCATTAACAGTACCTGTTATAATCCATGTCATTTTGTGCCTTGCAAGAGAAGCACTCATCTCCTTTCAAATACTAATCACAAAAGCAGATGCTTAAAATCCTTGAATAACCCTTTTATTGCCATGCTTTGCACATGCAGTTACAAAGGGACTCTGAAATGCGTCAGTGAAACATATTACAAAAAAACGTACTGTGCTTTCACTGTGGTGTGCAGAATTCTATTCTAGGCCAATCCAAACAGTAGATTCTAATTTGCATCCAACTTACAGCATGTTTTTCCCAATGTTAGCTGAGGTCCTTCAAGAGATCCTGTATTTTTTGTTGTTTTCCCAGTCCCTAGAGAAGTGGTTGCAATGTGCAGCCACATTTTCCACCAGTGAACTGAAGCTGAGACACTGTTTTCTTGGTGTGAATGAAACTACTATTATAAAATTGCACAGCTGACATAGGTAAAATGAGTCACTATGCAGTAAAGCTGTGATTATATCCTACTCTTCAAACTATATAAACCTTATTGTCTGTATGTAGGGACTGTAACAGACAGTATTTTTTCCTACCTTTCCATCTGTGGTGTTAAATCATTTAACATTAAGCCTTATTATACCTTTGTGAAGTAAGTATGTAATTGTCTCTGGCTATGAATGGATAGCGTTAGATTCAGAATGGAAAAAGTGTGTAGTTCAATCCAAATCTATGCAATTTGAAACACTGATGTTAATGTGATCTCAATCATTATACCTCTACTTAAATCTCTTACTGTAATTTTTAAGGATTATGGAAGATAAATGGTTTTAATTTATTTTTTTTTTTAGTTATTTATTCATTTTACTATTTTCTATTGCTATCTTAATGGAATTATAGCTAAAACCAGAAATTATGCGTGTAAATACTAAAAGATTTCTGAAGTTCTCTGTACTAGTAAAACAGAAAACAGAGAACATTATTTTTCGTATATGTCCCAATAGTAGTAGATTTATGCATATTAATACCAGACTAACTGTAATAACAGGAGCTAAGTCATTTTGAGGGCAGGAGTATATGAATACATTTTTTAGTTGACAGATTCTCTGTAAGTTGAATTGAACAAGGTCACGAAGACACACTAGTGCTCTCCAACTCACAGAAATACAGAAGAATCATTAAACACCCTGTCTTTACTATAAGCAGATCTTGGATTTCAGCATAGAAATTTATGATCTACTTCTGATAGACACTGCTGCTTTCATTTTAAGTCTTGATAGGAATGTGACTGTGTAAATGCTAAGTCCTGAAACTTGAGGGTTACATAGGTATGTTGTATTAAAACTGAACTATCATTTAGGTACAATTACTTGCTGACAAAGATGAGTACTAACAGATAGTAAGACTGTGACACAGATATGCTAGTCATGGATTACAACTGAACTGCCTGAACAATATCACTGAGAAATGAAATAACCTATTTAATGTTCTGTACACATCCCACTTATTCACTCACAATCCCCAGAACGCAAACTCAGAAGTAAGGAATTACCCATATTCCTGTTACAGAGCTAGTTAACCTCACTCCAGACTGTTAGGCTTTATATAGGCATTTCCAATTTATTGTAATAGGAAGACATATAGTAAATTTTATTTACTTGCCTGATTGCTGTTTGTTCTCAATTACAATTTCTTATTGTTTTTTCCATATTTATCACTTGACAAGGAAGAAAGCCTAACATCTTTCTCTGCGCTAGGATATAAGCTCAACAGATATTCACATGGAAGAGAACCCCTTCCCATTGCTCAGTGTTTCCTGTCTTCACTCATCCTTGCAGCTTTGTTGACTTTAAACATATTTTCTTGTGAATAAAATGTACATGACCATATTATCTGTCTGTGTGAGCATCAGGCTGATTCTTGCCAATTTTGATTGAAATACAAAGATCTCAGAAAGTTTAGGAGGTCCATGGCTGATGCAGGAAGAAAAGTTGCCTTTGAAGGCTAAGCAAATGTTATTTTAGATGTTACTCTAATTCATGGTGCAATGGTGTATTAAATATTGCATTTTCTTTTGAAATAGATTGAAGAGTCACTGTTTAGAATAGTAGAATCTTAGAATCCTTAGAGTTGGAAGGGACCTCTGAAGACTAGTCCAGTCCAGTCCAGCTCTCCTGCAATGAACAGGGACACCACAGTTAGACCAGGTTGCCGAGGGTCTTATCCAACCTTACCATGAAAGTATCCAGGAACGGACTATCAACCACAACACTAGGTAACCTGTTCCAGTGCCTCACACCTTCGCTGTAAAAGATATTTTCCTTATATCTAACCTAAATCTATCCTCTTTGAAGTTGAATCTACCCTTTTTGAGCTTGAACAGCAGAGTTTTCTTGTGAGTTAGAGATATGTTATCATAGAAGACCTAGATCAATAAGAAACCAGACTGCATGAATTCTGCAGCTTGAAAAACATTTTTTAAAGCTCATTCGTTTTCATCATTTTTAAAACTTGTTTTATTGAATATCTCATTAGCGTAGTATTCTGTTTTAAGGAGTGATTTTCAATTTGGTCTTAATGTTTTTGCCTTCCAATTCTTGCCAAGTTTAGTGTAAATGTGTCTATTTGCATTCTTTTCTTGGTGTCATAGTTACCATTCTCTCAACATTAGTCCTCCAAGATGTCTATTTTTTCCCTTGTTCTACCTTTTTGTCTTATATTTTAGGTCTTTTCTTAAAATATAAATTGCTGCCAGTTAGGAGTTCTTGTAAGTGCTTATTCTGACTTTTTTTTTTTTTTTTTAATTTAGTTTAAATTCAGTTTACTTTACAGTTTTAATCAGTGCTTTTCTTTGCAAGCTCCTTAGTGGGTCTGAAAACAACACCTGAAAAGATGCCATTGATGAACCTTTCTTTTCATTCCTTCTGTATAGGGCAAACATTTCATTTTCATCTTCTAATGTAAGATCCATCACGGCTTTCAGGAATACACTGGTCAAATTTGGGAAAAATGTACTTTCTTTCCGATTCCTGAATTACACTACATAATCTGCCGTTGCTACAACTGCCCTCTACAAACAGGAAATTTGAATGGCTTATACTTTCACAGCTGTGTTAAGTGTTACAATGGAAGGATGGATGCCATAACCAAATATTTACTTCTCTGCTCAGTACCCAGCATCCCTGTAGTCTACATATATATGAAATTAGTTCTTCTTTCTGTGCCTGACAGGTTGAACGTTACAGATGATGAACTACGTTTCTGATGCCATTTACTAAATTAAACTTCTTTTTCAACATGTAGCTGGAAGAAAAGTTTTAAACAAATGTATATGTTACTAAAAGGTAATTGAAATTTTAACTCTGTGAGCAAAACCACATTCTGCTCATGTAAATTTCCCTGCTATTAGACTATTTTCCCTCTAGTTCTATTAAATCTTTTCAAGAGTAGACAGGTTAAAATGTTCAATATGTTGAAGACAAAAGCTAAACAAGAGCTAATTTAGCAGATTTTTGACAATTACAACTTTATTAGAGATTGCACTGCATTATTTTTTTGTTTTTATTTTTTTGATTTTGTTTTTCATCTCAAGCCAGCTGCCCTCCCATTTGCTTTGTGTAACCTATAATCACACAGCTTTTCCTCCACAAACTTCCCTACAATTCTTTGAGATTCGTTATATGTGTTTTGAAAGACAGGAAGCTGTAATATGTTTACAGTTCATTTCCTGCTCCCATTATATCAGTTGTAGGCTTTCTATTGTTCTTGTTTTGACACCAAATTTGTCTTCTAGTTTTCCAGATTGTTTAGCATGTACAAAAGGCATCTATCAAGAAGTGTCTTAGGAGACTGTGGTTGATGGTCCTTTGTGTATTATATTGAACACAGGTCAGTACACTATTCTATTGAATCAGCTCTTGTTATCTGCACAGAGACAACTTATCTACACTAGTGAATTTGTAGGGATGGATCATTCAGTAAAGCTAATTAAATTGCAGCTGGCAACATTTTCCCTAAAAAGTTGCACCGTTACGTCTTCTGGAAACAAAAATATCTCATGCCTTTGGATGGGTGCTGTAATGGAATCCAGCATTGTTGTTTGAAAATCAAGTTTAGCAAACATGAGAAGACTGACCTGAAAAAAATGTTCATTTTTTTTTCTTTTCAGAAAGTCAATTCTGTTTACAAAATGTCTTTCTTTTTTGTTATGTTTTTGTTTGTTTTCTCATCTCTGAGAGAGATAAGAATGCTCAGTTAAGTAGAAAAGTAATGCTTTATTGCATGGGTGTACATTTACCAGTGGGGTACATTTAAAAAAAAAAAAATGGTTATTTCCAATATTTGATTTAAAAATTGATACTACAGAAGATTGCATCAGAATCCCACTTCTGAGAATTTATGCTCATTTGACCAGAGAACAGAAATGTTGCCATTGTAGTCTATGTGTACCAACCAATTCAGCTTTAACTGATAAACATATGTAACATAAATCTCTACAGATTTAGGGATAAGAACCAATCCCTGAAATGACATGGGAAATAATTTTAAATAACTAAGAAGCAGAAAGATATCTTAATCAGTCTTGTGGCCATTTTTAATCAGAAAAAAGGAATTCATTATGTTGAATAAATAGCTTATTAAAAATTATTAGTTTAGCTAGAAGTACTGAAGAATTTAAATGAAAACTGCATAGGTACAATCATTGATTTGGATTTTCAGATCTAACTGAGACACACTGTTAGCAAAGCTGTTGGTTGACTTTGAGCTATTTGTAGTTCCATGAGAGTGGAGACAGATAAGGTTTGTAAAGTACCACATACAACTGATTGTACCCAGCCATGGACGTGACCATAGTGCTTTGAATAATTTCCTGTCAATCTCTGGAGCAGAACAACATTTTGTTCTTTACTTCATGGGAATGGTTGTATAATCTAGGGGAAAAAAAAATTTAAAAAAGGAGGATGTTGACAAATCTGAGCACAATCATTCCTTTACTCAAAGACTAATTCTTTGCTCTTCAGATCAAGATATTTGGCTGCATTGTGTTACCACAGCAGCAAGTAACAAGTAAAATGGGAAACTCTCCTCATTCTTTCTTTCTGTAGTTTTAAAATAAATGAACACTGGAGTTCTTTTGAAAGTCAAATATCTACTATTTTCAGCTGCAAGAACAATTTATTATTATTATTATTACTATTATTTAAAAGAAAATTTCGTAGAGAGGCTAGATTATTGATGACAGTTCTCTATAAACACAAGCTTGTAAGATCAGGATGGACAACTGTTTAGACCTTCATGGCTGGGAATCATGCCATTACTACCCACAGCCGATGCACATACATGGCTTTTTGGCTGTGTATCTCATGCCATCTGCTTAGATGGCACTTTGCCTGATCACAAATTGGTTAGACCAGCGCCAAGAGCAATTGCTCTAGATGGTTACACTGCAAAACACTGCAAGTGGCTCCTATTTTGTACAAAGTTCCTTTCTTTTGGTCACTGCTTTAACACTTTGCTATATCCTATGGATATAATGGCATGCTGCTGTGATTAGAAACAGAAAAAAAAAGTGGTGTGAACAGAATCACAGATCACAGAATCACAGAATGACCTGGGTTGGAGGGGACCTCAAGGATCATGTAGTTCCAACCCCCCTGCCTAGCAGGGCCACCAAACATACACCTTTACTAGATCAGGTTGCCCAGAGCCTCGTCCAACCTGGTCTTGAACACCTCCAAGGACGGGGCATCCACAACATCCCTGGGCAGCCTGTTCCAGGACCTAACCACCCTCCTAGTAAAAAACTTCCCCCTAACATCCAACCTAAATCTTCCCTCTTTTAACTTAAAACCATTTCCCCGTGTCCTGCTATTATCAGCCCTTATGAAGAGTTTACTCCCCTCCTGGGAGTAAGTTCCCTTCAGATATTGAAAGGCTGCAATGAGGTCGCCCCGCAACCTTCTCTTCTCCAGGCTGAACAAACCCAACTCCCTCAGCCTGTCCTCATAGGGGAGGTGCTCCAGCCCCCTGATCATCTTCGTGGCCCTCCTCTGGACCCTTTCCAAAATCTCCATGTCTTTTTTGTACTGAGGGCTCCACACCTGAACACAGTACTCCAGATGGGGCCTCACAAGAGCAGAGTAGAGAGGGACAATCACCTCCCTATCCCTGCTGACCACCCCTCTCCTGATGGAGCCCAGGATCCCATTTGCTTTCCGGGCTGCCAGAGCGCACTGCTGGCTCATGTTAAGTTTCTCATCTATCAGGACCCCTAGGTCTTTCTCTGCCGAGCTGCTCTCAAGGACAACTCCCCCCAGCCTGTACAGGTGCCTGGGGTTCTTCCGGCCCAAGTGCAAAACCTTGCACTTTGCCTTATTGAACCTCATTAGGTAATGATAAATGATAAATCCAAAGAGAGGAAAACAAAATATTTATTATTGAGTTGAAAATATTTCTAGTTATTTACCACCAGAAAAATACTTGCTTAAGATTGAAAAAGCTAATCAAAAGCCCACAGGAATATTTGTACTAATATAAGTGTATGCTGAGTTGGAGTTTAGACAATAGTAAATTGTATGCTTGCTGGTGAACAAAAATCAGGTCTACTGACAGTTGCTAAATGTGGTTGGTTGATTGGTTGGTTTCTGTTTTAAGTTTCTGAGAGAAGTAACGGATTACTTTTTAGATTAGTTATTTAAATTCAGCTGAGGTATACATTAACCAAAAGTTATTACCATATACCATATATGCAGCCTATAGAATAATTCTGCTGAGTCTTCTCTATTGAATAGACATCCATGTCATACACTTGGCACATTTGTTGACAGCCTCAACTGTGAACCATAAAAGAGAACTTACTGCTTGCCAGCAGAAGTAGCCCCTCTAAGTAAAAGCGAAAGGATATTGGCAGGGAAACCTAAGCTTAGTAGATAAATATAGGACTTTATGCAGAGAATGCTGTCATCTTTCCAGATTTCATAGCTACTAGAATCATTTTAATATAAAACCAAAAATAATATTTTTGTTACTAGAAAGATCTGGAGTGAGAAAATTCCAAGCAAATGCAAGTATAAAAGAGTTATTTGCCTGTTTCTCTATGAATGTAACTAACTGTAGGAGTATTGTTATTTTCCTTCCATGAACTTCTCCCTGTTCATGAATGTCACTGCTCAGTTTGAGCATGCTTAGTTGTATCAGGATGATATCATTTACGTGGGTGAGTTTCCATATATTGGTTAGTAGGAGGTATGATATTTTGCTGATTTTAACCTGGAGGTGTTGCCAAAGTCTTTAGTCTGAGTTTCACATAAGTAATACTGATGAGCTCTCACTTTCTAGAGGGAACCCAACTGGAAAGAGATGGGTAAGCCTTAAAAGGAAAATAAAGAGATCAAAAGTCTGAACTGTTTGGAGTGCCAGATGTAACTGCTTGTAATTTAAGTGTGTTGATTTTCTTTTTTTTTTTTTTCATATTTGTATAAGTCAATACAAAGACAAGAAAAAGTCCCTGTACAAGTCCTTTTAAGTCAGCAATAAATTTTATATTCTATAGTTTTTTTCACTGTGAGATATCTCACAAACCTGGATGACCAAAATTTTGTCCAATAAAAAACCCTCTCATTAATTTAAAAGATGTTCAGTTACTAAATGACTCATTCCTTGCAGAAAATTTCACTCAGAGAACAGTTGATGTTTGCTCCTGTAATTAACACATTTTTGTTCTATTACTTGTAACAACTGAAATTTTATCTACAGACTATATCAGTTTTGAAGAACGTAGAGGAGGTCCATTTCTGCACATCTACACTTGGCTGATACAGCCTTTTATTCCATATTAGTATCTTGAGCAAGCACTATTGCTTGTTATGTGTTCTACTAAATTTTAGTAACTGAGTTTTCATAAGATAAAACTACATGACTAAAACTGTAGAGATGGGAAAGATACAAACAAATGTTTTGTAGAAATTGACGAATGTTGTATTTTTCCACTTATTTGAAGGGAAGATGAGATTGAATTCTATTGTTCTTACACCAAAAGTGAGGTAGTACTCTTACATTATTAAGAAATTTTTTCATTCACTTGTATTTTCATAATAGCAAGTTCTCCTCTTGGTGAAGCTTTCACATTTTATGTGGCATAAACATCCCAGCAATGTGATGGGCAAAGAAAAAACAGGTAAATTCTGACAGGTCTGGTATGCTGTGCATTCTGATTTGAAAATTGGACGTAGGTGAATACTTAGTGACCCTCTATGTGACACACTCTGAATAGCAGCATTGTTCCAAATCCTTGAAACATTGGGAACTGATTTATTTCCATGCAGATGACTTAGAATTTTCATTTCTCTTCAGTGGGAGTAGGATTTGATGTTTCTTGGGTTGATCAGCACAAAGTAACTCTTACACACAGATAAGGAGAGATTTCTTTCATCTCAGATGGGTTCATTTTTAAAACACACTTTGCTGTAACGATTGAAACCTACATAACCCTACAGTTTGTTAACACTGAACTTTAATGAGTGCTTCTGCCAGTTAGTGAATATCCATTTAGCTAGTGATGATCTGAACTCTAGCTGATTGTCCTAGCAGCTGTTTGACTTCATTACCATTAGAAAGGCGTACTGCCAAGCCAGCTGGAATTCAAAGAGGCTACTCTATACACATAGCATGTCAAGTTTTTTGTTTTATGTATCAGAATTACAAAGGTATCCTACCCATAAATAAATAAATATTGTTCTTTATGAAGACATAGTTTACAGACTGCTTAAAACAATTATTACACCAAGTGGAGGCTACTTTGTTATATTGTTACATGACACTTTTTATGCCATATTATAGCTGTATATATCACTTTATTTAATGAAAAATGAAAAATTTAATGACCCCTTAATCCCCCAGAAAAAGAAATAAAAACAAAGAAACAGAGAATCCGTGGTCCCAGTAAATTTCTTGTGCCTGAATTAAACTTTTCATTTTATTCAGCCAACTGAAAAGGATAAAATTATAGACTTGAAACTTAGGAAAGACATCAATGTATGTAAACTTTTCTTACAAGCCCTGCTTAGCTCTTTAAAGAATAGCCATAGAGCTATTTGCACATCTCTGGATACTGGGTCAGTGGAGGAAATTTGCTGATAGTTCCAGTAAAGAGAAGGATGTAATAGTATAGCCAGATCTCTTTGATAAGTAAAGACTTATACTTGATTTCTGACGTATTCGGTTATATATATTTTACTAGCCATCTGAAAGTTAGGCATTGTGTATTCTATATATAATCTAAATTCCTCATAGAGACATGTTGTGAATATATTTTAATCATTACGTAATTTCTTCATTGATAGCACTGTTTGTAAGTCATTGGGGATTTTTTCATGAACAGAAATTTGAGTGTCAGACTCTGGGTCTGAAAGAAGCAAAACACTTTCAAGAAAACATTGGCTTGCCAGAAACTAACAAGCTAACCTATATGCATTCTGCGGTATTACATTGACCCTCATAGGACTGAAATTATCTGTATAATACTTTTGATTTATGTGACTGTGTCTAAAGTAAGAGGAAAATACACTGCAAAGTAATTTTGAAATTGTACCTTTGCACAAAAGTTTTCAGAGTTGTAGAAAGTTTGCAAGACAGGCATTTCTAAAGGTACCTTATAGTTCAACCAGTTCAAGAGTAATTAAAAAAAAAGATTTTGGTATAAATACTTTAAATAAACTTCATTATTTTTTTATATGGAATTTTTATGTTACTTGAATATTATGTCTCCCAAGTTGATTGATATTAGTCATTACAAAAGTCTAGTTTATGTTGCCATTTATGGTAGATAGAAAAATGCTGTTTCAAATAAAATAAAATAAAAAAAAAACCAACAACAACAACAACAAAAAAAAAAAAAAACAAGGCATTAGGTTAAATATTAATTTGAATGTCTGCAATAATGGGTACATATGCTATTTAAGGAAGTCATTATTCCACTATGTAGTCAACAAGAGCATCGATTAGAATTAATTCACTACAAAAAGTCTCCAATCATTTTTAACATAAGTTTTTCCTCTTTAGCAGTACCCTGAAGCTTGTCTTTTTTGTGGTCAATTTAGCAACAAATTTGCAATTAATCATTTGTTGATTGCAATGAATGGTCTGTCGATAATATGCAGCGTACATTGCTAAAAGGGTTATACAAGAGCTTTATTGTTTTCCTTTTGTCTTGGGAACACTTTGTCTAGCTGTGTTTCCTAGAATGGATTTTGAATAGATGTTTTGAAGTAACGCATGCCAGTTTTAAAGAGACACCACGGACTGCTCTGAGAGTATTAATCAAGATATGCCCTAACTTTCTTCTGGCATTACAGTATTTGGACATCTGTTCTGACTCCTTAGATGTGAAGTAGGACACATTGGCATAAATGAAGGCTTTCATTATCTTAAATGTCATAACATTTGTTTGAATTACTTTGTGTAGATTTTAAATGCTGAAATTGTAATCTTGGTTTTTTATAGATTTCATTGTCCTTTCAAAAGACTATAAAAATGGAAGCCTTCTAAAAATTTCATCCATAATTCAGAAAGCATAATTTACAATTTGTGCAATAACAGTGGAATTGCTGTAGATGATACTTTAGTAATTTTCCACAATGTAAGTATTTTTACTGAAAGAAATTTAAGGGCAAAAAGAGACTCCAGAAACAGGTGGTTGTTTTTGTTTTGGGGTTGTTTTTTAGTTTGTTTTGTTTGTTTTGTTTTGTTGTTCACACATACTATATAACTTCAAGCTGTTATGAAATGCCCCTTAGAAATATGATGACATGGATTCATCCCTTGGCATTCACCAAGCAGCTAGAACTGCAAATTTCATTTCATTCAAAAAAATATATTTTATATTTCAAGTTGTCATTCAAAGAGTGTCTCAATGTCTATTACATGCATCTGGATGAAAAATTACTTTCATGAATGGAATGTTCTTCTTTGAAACTAGGAAAAAAAAAAAAAAAGTTTGGTATTGGTTTTCTTTGTTCAGTAGCAAAACGAAAACACAATTAAAACTAGGATTTAACTAATTTATATTATTCTTACTAATGTTAGTGTTATGTGGAATAGTTAAAATTAAAATGTCCTACATAACTTCTGATGCCATATGGATGTGATATTTATGCTTGTGTAAAAGTTAATATTGATTACATTTGTCTTTGCTAAAATTACAAGGATTACTTGCAAACATTGTCATGATAAGTGCATACTTATGTGCAGCAAATTTGGGAATACTAGCTTGTCATCTTGTATTGATTACATCATTTGACTAACTGAGTGAAGAACACTTTACAAACAGGTGCTCTTTGATTTGAAAATTTATAAAAAATCTAGGAGTAGCTTTTAACCCAAAGTTGAAGGATGATTAAACTATGTCTTCATGTAGAGCAAGAATTTATTTAGAATTTCTGGCTCGTTAAGCAGATTGAATTATTGTTATGCCCCAGTCCCACAACAAGAATCTTTGTGTCCCAGAAGATCCATCTGGTGAGCCCAGAAATAAAGGCCAATAATGCTTCAAGTCCTTGGGATATTCTATGATTCTATGATTCTATTCTGTGAAAAGAAAGGTAGTTTAACATCTGTAACAGATGTGCAGAAAACTGTCTGTCCTGGAATTTGTAAAAACTGTCTCGTTCAGATTCTTTGCTATGAAGTGTGATGGATCTGACTTTGAGCATGGCACTCTCCTGTACTAACTGCGCGATCTGAAATGACTATGTCTGCAGATTTTCAACATGACAAAGTTTTCCAGTCATGTTCAAATTATGGTATACATCCAAATAGAAGTGGTTTGCTATTTCTGCATATATATACCTAGCTCACATATTGCATATTCCGTGGCTTGTTTCAGACTGGATACTGGCTTCAGAGAAGAAAGAATGAGTTTCTTGCCTCACTCTGCCTCTGCACTACAGTTTGTTGCGCTGCTAGCTTGATGGTGCAATTGCTTGGGGAATAACTGTGAACTAGATCATTATTTTGTGGAATTGTACCCCAAAATTTAGGATAAACAACTTAGCTTGTTGGACAACCTCATCTGTGTTGTAAATTCTTAATATATGGGATGTTTGCAGGGAGTTTTTAAACAGATGTGGAATCCTCCTAAATAATTGGTGGTTGAGAATGGGATGTCGGAATAACATATTCCTTGAAAAAAGCTACTGTAAAAGCTGTAAGTTGCTAAACAACCATGAGCCTGTCCAGATGGTTAAGCAAAAAGCGTTAAGCAAATGTATGCTCTGAGGGGGATATTTTCTGACTAGAAAACTTGAAGTATTTTTCAGCTCCACTCATCATACATTTCTCTAAACTTTTTTCATCAGTCTTGCAATCTTGGTTCTATGACATCTGAAAGGCAGTAGGGGACCAGCGCAGAAGTTCTGAAGTAATTTGGACATAATGATTTCTTGGGTTGAAAATTCTGTATGTATGAGATGAAAGTAAAAGGCTGTAGTGCAGTTTCTGGGTTTTTAACTACATCAAAAACTTTTTAAAATTTTGGTATGAGATTGTATGTATCATAGTGAAGTAATATTGTACAAAGCAACAGTACAGTATAGACCTGATAAAGCTACAGGTGTTTTTAAGGTTCAAAAAAGCATTGAATTTAGAAGCCGTGGTTTGTTGGAATACAGGATCTTGTTATTCATGCCAGTATATTTTTCAACTGCTAAACAGTCATTAAAATGATTTCTAATTCCATTCACTTCCTCTTGAAGGGGAGTTGTGATGAGGAGGAGTTTGGCCTCTTCTCCCAGGCAATAAACAGGACCCAAGAAAATGGCCACAAGTTGTACCAGAGGAGGTTTAGGTTAGACATAAGGAAAAACTTTTTCTTTTAGAGAGTGGTCAGGCACTGGAATGGCCTGCCCAGGGAGGTGGTGGAGTCACTGTACCTGGCAATGTTCAAGAGGCATCTGGATGAGGTGCTATGAGATATGGTTTAGTAGCCTGTGGTAGCAGTGGTAGTGGGAGGAAGGTTGGACTAGATGATCTTGTAGGTCCTTTCCAACCTTGTGATTCTATGATTCTTTGATTTTTTAAATGTAATTTGAATTCAGGTAGGCATTACTGCAGAGTTTAGGTGTTATTTTACTTGAAAGCAATTGATATCAAACACTGTTTATATGAACTATGTTCTGGGATCACAGGCATATTTCAGGGAATATAAACATCTATTTTCCATGGAACTGTTGGTCATTGCCATGGAGTATGTGATTTGGATTGCACTCCAGAAGAGTCTGACCTCTTGTGCTGTGTATGAAAATGAGCATATGTTCGTATTTAAAGTTACAAATTTCAGTAACAGTAAAAGCAATGTCTAATCTTTTAGGGCCTAATATTTAAATAAATAGTTTACTTTCATTTTATTTGTGCAGTGCCCTTGTCCATACTCAAAGGTATGTATTGCCCTCCTGGTGGGCAATCTTGGAATTCACCAGCTTAGATTTACCTCACATTGATCTAACTCATAATTTGTGAAGTATCCTTAGGTTTTCAGATATTTTCAAACTACCTGTTAAACACTCTTATTTTAATTTGATACAAACCCATTTCTTACATTTTCTCTATGAACTCAGTTTGCTACAAGGCAGTCTAGCTCTTTTCCATTAGCTGCAAGCACTAGGGAGAATGAAACTAAGGATATAGTTACTTCCATTAGATTCTTTCACTTCATAGCCTGAAGTCCTCAAAGGCTATGCATATATCTAACACGCTTAAATCATTCAATCACAGAATTGTAGAGGTTGGAGTGGACCTCTGAAGATCATCTAATCCAACTCCCCTGTAAACAACAACCAACAACAAAATGGAGAAGACTGCAAAAGTAAAATATGTAACGCAATAAGAAAAGGTAAATAAGGAAATCCCAAAATCTTTCCAAGCAAGAAGCTTGACAGAGATGAAAAATACTATAATATGAAATTCATAGTTATGAGAAAAGGAAAAAAAAAACAACTGTGTCTGATAGTTGTAGGTCTGCTTAAGTGGGGATTGCACAGGTGAAGACAATAGCAAGAAAATAAAGTAAAAAGATTCAAATAATATTTTTATCAATGCAGTACCCAGTTACAGATATTGAGCAAAGGACTAGGAAGTTTCATATTTTTCTAAGGGTCCTGAAGAACTGTGACTGGAAAAAAGGAAACATCACTTCCATTTTTAAGAAGGGGAGAAAGGAAGACCTGGTGAGCTACAGGCTGGTGAGCTTCATGTTTCTACTTTGGAAGACCACAGAGCAGATCTCCTCTAGAAGAGATGTTAAGGCACATGTGAGATGAGCAGGTGATCCGAGACAGCTAATTTGGCTTCACTGAGGGCAGATTGTGCTTCATCAATTTGGTGGCCTTCTGTGATGGATGGACTTGTGCAAGGCTTTGACATAGTTCCACACCACATCTTTATCTCTGAATTGGAGAGATACGGATTTGAAGTCTGGACTGTTCGGTGAATAAAGAATTGGTTGAGTGGTTGCAGCCAGAGAGTTGTGGTCAACAGATTTATGCCCAGATGGAGGCAGATGACAGATGGAGTCCTCTGGGTGTCTGTCTTGGGACCAGTGCTCTTCAGCATCTTTATCAATGACCTACATAATGGGACCAAGTGCACCCCAGCAAGTTTCCTGATAACAAAATGGAAGGAAAGGATCTGGACAAGCTTTAGAAGTGGGTCCATACAATCTTAATAAGGTTCAACAAGGCCAAGTGCAAAATGTTGCACTTGAGTTGGGGCTATCCCAGCAGTGTATTCAGACTGAAAGAAAAACTGATGGACAGCAGTCCTGCCAAGAAGGACTTGGGGGTTCTGGTGGATGAAAAGCTGGAGATGAGCCAACAGTATCCTGGGCCAGCAAGGGGGCCAGCAGGGTGAGAGAAGTGATTGTCCCCCTCTACTCTAGCCTTCTGAGGCCGCATCTGATATACTGCACCCTGGGGCCCCCAGTACAAGAAGGATATGGTGCTATTGGAGAGGGTCCAGAGAAGTGCCATGAAGATGATTAGAGGGCTGGAGTACCTCTCCTATGAAGAAAGGTTGAGGGATCTGAGGTTCTTTAACTTAGAGAAGAGCTGGCTCTGATGAGACTTTATTACAGCCTTCCAGTAGTTTAAGGGAGCTTATGAGAGGAAATTTAGTTTTGATGTTAGTTAGAAATTCTTTTCTCAGAGGGTAATGAGACATTGGAGTGGATTGTGCAAAGAAGCTGCAGATGCCTCACCCTGGAGGTGTTCAAGGCTTTGTTGGAACGGGTCTTAGGCAGCACGATCTAGTGGGTGGCAACCTTTTCCATAGCAGAGTGGTTGAAATCCGATGATCTTTAAGGTCCTTCCATTCCAAGCCATTTTATGATTTTCTATATGAAAAAATAAAGTTATATAAAAGATGTGACAGAGAGGGTCCTAAATGTTTGTTGTAAATCAGAAGCAAGACTATCTGTAGCTAAATAATCTTACATCTAGCCCTAATTTATGAGTATGTTGTTTACTTTTTGTATAAATTAATATTTGTTTGATAAGGAAGATAATAAATAATATTTTATGAAAAAATTTAAATTTCAAATTGAAAACATAATGAATGAGGAAAACAGTGACGTTTTTCAATTAAAAGAAAAATATTCTTTCAGAGTCTAAATCAAGGAGCGATGTGAAAGTAGTTTGCATATTTCTTATAAAATTAAATATCTGCTATGGAAACAAATGAATAATATAAATATGTATTAAAATAATAAGGCTTTGTTGCCATGGCTTGACTAATAACTTATGGGAAGTTGCCAAGAAGTCAGGTGAACATTTTTAATTTGATCCCTATCAAGCAAATGAGCGTATAAAGTGGACGGATATACAAGATTTATCTTGGGCTCCAGTAAAGATTTCAGAAGACTGCTTAAACTATTCAAAGCTTCATAAAGTTAAGAAGCTAGATGTGCTGAGCTTCTTGTATGGGTAATACCAAAAGATTTCTAAATGATGAGTCAGATTGGAAACTCATCTACATACCTTTTGGAAGAACTTTTCCGAAGAGCTTTTTTCTTACCATTGATCATATTGGGAAAATAGAGAGTTCACTCTTCCAATTTAGGCACTTAATTTAAAGGCCTAAATTTAGCATCTGACAATAGTACACTAATGACAACCTAATTGAAGCTCAAGATGAAAATTCTCAAAAAGATGTATACATATTAATTTAGGATGGTGATTAAAAACCATAAATAAATTGAGTTTAAAACTTTCAGGAAGCATACAAGCAACTATTCTTTATCCCAAATATGTTTTTTTCTCTGTCTTAATTTTTTATTGTGATGGCAATAATAAGTATTTCCAAAAAATTGCTTATTAATTTTTTTTTTTTAGAGAACTACTTACTTTCCTCAGAATTGCTAAAATGCTGGAAATTAAATTCTAGGCATTTTTTTCAAGCTAGACAGGCTCTAAGTATGAACTCTGTTTCTGTACTTTTTAAAAATATCTCTAAGCATTTATGTTTCTGTAGAAGAGCTACAATAACAACCATTTTCAGTGCACTGTATTAATTATATTGACTTTCAGTCTGAGTTGTGACCTTGATTGTTTTATGCCCAAATTCGTGCATAATTTGGGACAATATCAGTGTAGTTCTCTGTCAGCAGTTACCAGAAAGCGTACAAAAGTTTACCACAGAGATCTTTTTAATACACAAGATATTTCATATACTCTCTATATGGTTATGTTGGATAATTGCCATATAATCACTTTTCTTCTCTTTTTAGTACCCATATAAACACTCAGCATGGATGTAGAAGAACTCTTCTCTAGTTACAGCAAACGTAGGATCATCAGATATAAAGAAAGGAAAATGTGCTCTGTAACACACCATCAGCAGAGCTCCTGTTAAAGGTTGCATGCATCATCAAGACTTGGGGAACTATTTATTTTAGTCATCTAGTCTTTGAATAACCTTACAAGTCTTATTTCTCATTCTTCTTGGACTGTTCTAGAATTTGGTGATGACTTAAAAAACAGAGGCGTAGAAATCTTTCTAAAAAGCAGAAGAGCTCCTCAAATAAAGTTCTTTAGATACTAGTACTAAGACTTGTCATGCAAAAGTGGGCCCTGAACTTGCCCTGCCTGAACTTGCCCTGCATGGATGGGACACCTAGTCACTCTGATTTGCTGTAGTAAATTCTGATGAGACAATTTGTGTACATGGTCACTATTTTTATGCTATGTATTTATACATTAACAGAACTTTTTTTTTTTTTTTTTTTTTTTTCCCCACAAAAGCATCTTTTTCTGTAAAATGGATTTCAGTTTGTTTGTACAAAGCATTTCTAGTACCAAATGTTATATATTTAACATCATGAGAGATCTAGCTTCAAAAGAAAAGGAAGAGGGGATGTGCTTACAACTTAAGGCCTGCTTCAAATATTTCATTACAGTTTCTAGATAAACCATCCTCTAGTCCCTTGCCATCATTTATAAATACTGTGCTTACTCATGTTTCATCCTAGTTTTAGAGATATTATCTCTTTAAATGAGTATTTTAAATGTGAGCTGTCACTTGATGACTTAGTAATACATGTTCAGCTGAAATGTATTTAAATATGACCATCAGAGGGCTGACTGTCAAGAGTATCACTGACAAAATTGATAGCATTATTTTGACAGTTACTGTATTTTTTCTTAGAAAACCAGGAACGTGAGTTTCTCAGATTTTTTTTTTTTTTCTCAGATTTTAGTTTAATTTTTAGTTAGCTGTATCAAAATGAGTTTGAAAGCTCTTCTTTATGAACATCTTCCCGAACTATCACCTTCCTCAGATATATAGGCTCAGAATATCACTAGAAACTGAGATATTTCAGCAGAAATTAGTATATGGTTGTTTTTTTTTTTTTCCTCAATGTCTTTTACTTGGTGTCTCAGGTTAATGCATGTAGTTTAATTAAAAGTATCTCACTGCCAAAAACAAAGCAATGATATCTCTATTCAAGCAAGGCTGGACATGAAGCATTTTGAGTACCTTTCTGAAGACTTGGGTAATTTTAATATTCCAATATTATCCTGGTACTATTTGCTCATCTAAGACTTATTATGAGGTGAGAAATATTAAAAACAAAGAATGTATCTATGTATATATAGATATGTATTTGCATGTATTTGCAGAAAATGGAATAGGCAATCAAAAGGGCGTTTGTTTAGCAAATTATTTTTATTCTTAAGCCTCTGTAACAATTTTTTTAATCTCTTTTCAGTGATATTTTTGTACTTCTATACTATTTCACATTAATAATTGGTATGAGCTAACTGGTTGTTCAGGTTAGATTTGCATTCTGATCCAAAAATTACAGGTTACTGAATTATCTTTTAAGCTTCCTAGCCCTGTGGATCCATTAAACCTTAATTAAAGAGGAATCTTAGGAAAAAATAATCAGACCATTTATATCCAAGGAAGGTGCACACTGGTCATTTGTTTGTTCACCAGCATAAAAATTATTATTTAATGGAAATTTTAATCACAGCAAGCTTATAGATAGACATATATTAAATGTATTAATCTTTCTATAAGGTTATTCACAATGTATAAGGTTACACCTCTGAAAAGACTGCTTCAGATTGCTTTCCGGTAACGCTAATACCCATTAAAAAGATGAATATATATGTGTGTAAGTCAATCATAAGGTATTAAAGAGGTGTAGCAACTTAAGCTTCTTTTCTTCTTGGCAGGTCACTTTGAGAAATGTCCTAGTTCAATTAAAATATTTTTTCCATTTCCTAGGAGTAGATTCAGATATGCTCTGTCTTTTCTCTATCTTATCTTCACTGTCAGGATTTAAAACAAACCTGAGTGAGATATAAGATGGATAGTCCAGCTACTTCAGATTCTGAACAGATTCATATTAGAGGTGTGTATATGTGTATGTTTGTATGTTAACCACACAAGATCCTGAAGATTCAGGCTGAATCTTTAGGAGATACAAAAGTGATTTTTAAAGAATATGTTTTATAAGTTTGTTACCAGGAAAACAGTAGAATTTAAACCAGGATAAACTGCATCATGTTTCTTATTGCTTATGTGATTTTTCATCTCTATTTTCACAATGCTGTGATAGTCACTGGAAGTTACCTAAAATAAAAAGATACATGCAAAGAGAATAAGGTGTTATGCTTTGTTGGTGGTCTTGTTTTGTTTTTTCTTTTTTCCAGATTAGTTTGGTAGTACTGTGAATTGAAAGGTCTGAGAAATTATCATTATCTAGGCTACAGTCATTTATGGCATAAGGCATGTGGCATGGCATAATTGACTATGACATTATTGTGTATCTTAAAAAAGAAATAAAGTACTTTAGAATAATTGCATGCAAGTCAAATATTCATATAGTCTCAGGAATATAAAATTTTCCAATTAATTACTTAGTTCTGTTTTTAAATGCTGGGTAGACAGCATTACTTTTTGTACCAGCATTGATTTTTTCTGTGAGAATTGTCCTGGAAAATCTCTCCATCATGGATGTTCATTGCAACATATTATAATGCTTTAGGTATAAGATGAGCTTAGTGACTGAGGCATGGATGTAGTGAAAGATGTTATTACCTTCACATTATAGTGACTGTATAAAACTCTCTTTCTCCTTTATCCTTGCTATGGGCCTGACAGTTTATTCATTATGAAGCTCTTGAAAAATTTAGTTATGTTTATGTGCATGTATGATGTGTTACAGTTTAAAAACAGAAAATATTCAGACTCAAATGCAGTTCTTCTGCAAAACAGTATTTCAAGCTAGCATAAGTATAATTAAATAAATAAGTATAAATAAGTAAAAAATAATAAATAACACTCATTGATGATATTAATTGTACACCACTATCTGATGGTCAAGTGACCTTGCTAAAAAAGCTTGTTCACTTGTTACTTTACTAGGCAATATCAGAAAGCCTGTGAATTTGTTTTACTGACTCCTGAATTTTCATTTTTAAATCAATTTTATTATCAAATACAAAAATCAACTATCAATTTGACTGGCCATCCACAGTGTCAGGTACCAGGATAGGTCAGTATATTATGGTGACATCACATAAACATTATTTGGCTTATCATGCATGTGGATATTACTCTGTTTTTCAGTGTAGGTAATTAGGTGAATTTAATATCATTCATGACACAAAGAGATTGTTCATTGGTCTAACCGTTATCTGCCCTGAGGCATACAGGCTGGTTGCCTCTTTTTGAAATGGCTGAAGTCTGCTAAATTAATCCTATTTCAACTGCAGCGTGAACAGCTATCAAGGACCTGCTCTTCTCATCCAGAAATACAAAACTTGTAATGGTTGTTCCAAAACAATACAAAACAAAAAAAACTCCTTTCTGAAAAAAAGGGTTATGTGGTTAACATGCAACTAGCCTGGACTGGCTTCAGATTATCCTAAGGCAGGCCTGGAGTTGTGGTTGGAAAGTCCTTGTCTATGGAATTTAGGACCTTTGCATGTTGGATTCGAGGGCTTAGCAGTTCAGCAGCTTAAACCTAAGAAAACCTTAGATGTTCCCTCACTTCCAAGCTTATCTGTATGTAGTTACTATTCTGCTTTACAGTCTGTTAACAAAGTCATAGCCTTTCAGCAGGTTTGTAAGGAATTGTTATGACATGTGTTTGTCTTGTGTTGGCTCCTTCAAAATTAGCTTTGTGTGTTACTTATTTGTAACCTCTCAGCTCATTAAGTTAGTTCATCTACTTTGGAGTCAGAAAATATTCAGGCAGGGGAAAATTTCAATCAAATCAACCTTGCATAGAAACAACTGCCTGTTTGCCATCTGCAGTGGGCATTGATCCCTAGCTTGTTTATGCTTTGTATTTGTTATGCGTGAGTAAGCACATTAGCCTTTTTATTTCATTCATTAGACAGTTAGTCCTTGATTAGTGTTTCCTAGTTTCTGTCATATAAGCTACAACTCCTTTATTTGTTTTGTCTTGAGTCTGCCTTTTTCTTCAACACAGAAAATTAACAGTTAACCACAAGAGTAGTCCTTTTATTTTTTTTCATATACAACTGGCAAACCACTGCACTTTTCTAATGTTGGCACATCTAATGTGGGATAAAGTATGAATGCTGAGCCTTTCTAAAGTTAACAGAGTTATTATTTTAGTTCAGCTGATAGGCTTTGTGTAGAAGAGTAACATCTAGAGCTTTACTGGCAGCTTTATCTTATCCATCTTCAAGAACTGTGGGATCACCTGAATATTTGTGGATGGATATTTTCCTCATAAAATTTCATTCTACATAAAAATAAATCTGAAGTAGTGATGAGTATGGTTTGAGAATATTGCACTGAAAGTTTCAGATGACAGTTGGATGACAACACAGAAAAATCAGGCATTTTATGAACATAAAATTCAGTCAGTAAGGCTTTTTGCTCTCATTTCCTTGTGGGACAGTAAAACATGAACATTAAATGGCATTTTTGTTCACAAATAAGATAGAAAAATAGGTAAGCAGATGTTCCTAAGGATGAAAACTATATGCATCTTTAGAAATTACATAATTAGAGTATGAATTAACTATTTCAATTTACATTTAGTGATGCCACTAAGTGATTTTACTTAAGCAGTGATCACAAGTCATATTGCTGAAGAATTCTATACAGTGCTACATCCTTAAGTAATCAGAGTGTATGTAAAATATTATTTCCTATTTATTACCTTTTATTCATCATATAAGAAAATTATATCAGTGAGTAATGGTATGATCTCTGGAGTTTACCTTATTTAAAACTCTAATTAAAAAGGAGTATTTTTGTCAGTGTTGTAGCCATGTTTGATATAAGTGATATTATACATCTGCACTAAATATTTGTTTGCTTATTTGATATTTAAACTGAAGATGAATGGCTTAAATAAAAAGCATTTAAAACAATATTTTAATCAGCAACAAGATAAAATTTAAGTAAAGTATTTCATTATCTTTTTTCCACCAAAAGTTAATTCTGATTGTTTGAAAATCATTTAAAATGTTACTAAATAAGTCTGAAGGCTTTATATTGAATTTGATACTTTTCTCTAATTCTTAGTTTTTATATTTCTATAATCTTTTCAGTTGTTTCTCATCCATGATATTTGATTATAGTGAAAAATTTGTTTGTGGTTTTTGTCAAGCTGTATTTAATGGAAACTAGAATTAATTTAAAATTATTGTTTTGCACATATATTCTCGTATATGCAGTATCTTAAGACATAGTTGTGAAAACAACCCAATGTTTACTATCTCTTACAAGACTGTAGAGTTGGTAGGTTTCGTATTCTCATGACTAATTTCATAGAATCATAGAATCATTAAGCAAAATAAATACTTCATAGCTGTACTGAAGAAAACATTATTTTTGTACTTTCAAATGAGATATATAAATGCTGGGAAAAATGATTCTAGCATATCAGCAACTTCCACCACAATTATTTGATTACCTTTATAATGTTATGCACCTATGTATTTTATTGTGGTATTTCATTTCTAATTCATATTTGATTCTACTGTTAGCATCATTTATTATTTTTTTTAAACACTTTAATAACACATATAATATATACTTAATTAACAGGATTCTTTTTTGTGCAAAAAATCTGTCTTCCCCCCATCATTTCCAATGCAGTAAAGGATATATTATCATTTATTCCCACTTTCTACAAAATCCTGTAGAAAGCTACTGAATGCTCATATGCAAATGTCAAGTTGTATGTGTTTAACTCTATTAAAACTATCATTCAGCCCTACTAGAGCTTCATATACTTTATTTAGAATTCCAACAGCAGCAATAAAAACAACAGGAAAGATCAGTGAAGAGCACTGTTGTAAATCTTCTGTGGATCTAGATGATATCTACTATAAAAAAATTGAAGACCCTTTCAGTAAACATAACTCTATCATATCTGCTTTGTAAAAGTGGAGAATGTAATAAGTGTAGTGAATATTTTCATAGAGAACCCTTCCTTGTAGCAGTGTACTTGTAAAGTGGTCAGAATATTGTTGAAAATATTGTTGAAAATATTGTTGAAAATGATAGACAGTAAAATACCTCACAAGCAATATGCTTTGGTTACAGTTTTGGTCTTCTGTTTTGTAATTTTTCTTTCATGATAGATTTACAATTCACTTTTTCCTGTTAGGATGCTTCAATTGCCCACAGATTCCACATCATGAGAGAAAAACATCCAGAGAAGTTCAACAGTAGGTAAGAATTTCAAATTGCTTACATGTGAAAAGATTATTTCTATGTCTTTCAGATATGTTCTATAAGGAGTTAAATCTTGCACAGCCTTTAAAATATTGATTCTCATAAAAGAGAGGAAATCAGTGAATTTTGTATTAAGTATATGCTCGCAGACTGCTGGTAACGTAACTGTTTTATATCTGGTATTTCAACTGAAATGAATAGGATTATAAATAAACTGTTCTCACATGCAAAATGTTTGACTTGTAAGACTAGCATGGACAAGATGATGCATTGTGGTATCTGAGGATCTCTGAATTGACACTTTGCCATTAGGCACTGAAGAACACTTATTAGACAGCTGCAGATGGTGGTCCTTATGTTTCATTCCCACACGCACACTGGTACATTGACAGGAGGCTCTTCCATATATACTCTTAGTAAGGGCAAGTGAATGCCATTTTACACATAAATGCTTTTATCATTAAACAGCTTTGGATATATAAAAAAAGTCAGGAATGAGACTTTGCATCTGTTCCTTGTTGCTTTTTGAATTTAGAATTTATCTCTGAGCTTTTCTGGATATTAAAAATGTGTTACAACGTGTACTGCAAAATCACCTTCTTTCAATATCTGGTTTGTTGAATAGATAATATTCATAATGCAGTGTTTATGTTTATCTCTTTCTATTTAGGTAATTTAGCACATCACTTGTGATGGGTAAAAACAACATTTCAGAAACTTTAATTAAGATTTAAAGGTGCGTGGGAAGAGGAAATTAAGATATGAAGTTCTTAGGGATATAATGGGAAAATCTAGGAATAATCGTTGAAACAAATGTTTTGTCATACCTACAGATTATTATTTTTTTTTAATTTCCATCAGGGTCAACTGGAAGATCTAATGTAGAGGCCAATCTTCACAGATATTAAGATGATAAAATATTTTGTTTATAGAGCCTCATTACAGCTGTATAGACTGATGCTTGAATGTGTTTGAATATTATCTAATTTGCTGATTTCATGTTGCAAGTATAAATTTTACTCTTAACAGCCCAAGATGGGGACTTTTTCCTTAAATAATCATCTCTGCAATTATGTACTAGTATCTATGCAATGATATACAAGAACTCAAGTATATATTTCTCTTTCAGCTCCACAATAAACACTTAAATTATATTACTTCCTCTTCCTGCCTCCCGTGCTTCTCATTTTGTAAGAATTATACTATGAAAAGATTTTAACTTAAGTCTGATGTGCACATCCAAATCTATTAGTCATTAAGTCATTCACTAAGACTAGAGATATTGGACATTTAGCAAATGCAGATATTCTAGGCCCTGAAGATGAAGCTAGTTTATCAGTGGTCTTTCTGCATATTTTCAGCAGCTGGCAATTATGATTTATAAAAAGCTCAGCTAATAACATGAGTTTCAGATCAGATTTCATGTCACAATAAATCATGTGCCATTAATCTGCTAGCAGTCTCACCTTGAAATTCATGTATATTTTAAGGAACCTGATGTTTCTAGCACTATGTTAAGGAAATTAACTACAAAAATATATAGTTGGAGTCCATATGGCATTTCAATGCCAACACTGTGGCATTGAAAGAACTTGAAAAAAGTAATGATTCTCAGGCTGTTTAAAGACTGTTTAGAAAGATGATGCGTTTCTAAAAAATGATGTAAAGATTTGGTCAAAGTATTGTAACAGAGACTGTTTTTTATAAAGGTTACTGCAGATTTCTATTACTGTTGAAAAGAATATTCCAAATGCTGTTAGTTCATAAACGTGTACGTTGCTCCAAAAGTAATGCCTCCTATTTATTCCCATGGAAACTACAACATTTGCAAAGAGCAGAATAACTCTGTTTAAATGAGCAAATTCTCAACTACAGAACACTATTTTTCAACATCAGCACCACCATTAGCTGTGCATTTTTGCAAATGATGAACAAGAGAATGCATGCTAAAATGTAAAAAATTTGCACCAGCAGAGGTGACCACTGCTGATACATACCACTTAATGCCTTGCTGTGCTCACATCTACTGTTTGGTCTCCATTAATATTCAAGCAAGCATCAGTGAATATTAATGGGTACCATTTTTTCCACATGGACGAATTCAGTGCCACACCTTTGCTTTGTATGCACTTCCACGTTGGTCACATTTCTGTCAGACTGTTCTTCTTCTGCCATCTGTCACATGGCAACAAAATGTAGTAGAATATTGTCAGGAAGGTTCAACCTCTGCTGCCATATCACCAATATTCACCTCTGACATCATGGACCAACATAATAAAACAGGAGGCATTACTTTCAGAGCACCCCTCATACTTTGTTCCTCTTTCTAGCAAAACTCCACATTATGTTATAGCAGCATTTTCCTGCAGTGCGTGAAAATGAAACCATTTTATATATATTAGTCAAAATGCATTTTATCGCTTTTTTCATCATTGTGGATTTTCCTGTACATGCTTAGTGATTTAGGATCAGCACGTCAATCCCAAGTCAGATTCGTAGCCTACTACATAGTTAATAGCACTTATTCATTTCAGAATCCTGCACTGTCACATGTGAATTTGTTAATTCTTTTGTGGCTTTATGTTATTTTCTTCTTGCTTGATTTTCCAAAGCTTTGTACTCCACTGTTACCGGTTTTGTAAAGCAGATCCTTGCACTGAGGTTCTACTTTGAGTAGGTCTACATAAAAAGTTTCCTTGCCGAAAAGAAACTGAATAGAATTTATGCTATGTGCAGAGTTCTTCTAAAATACACAGATGTTGTATTTGATTCTTTTATGTGAATTAGATTAAGTTTGTAGTTGGAGAATCATCTGCCTTAAATTGTGGCAGTGATAATCCTTAAAGTGCTATGACATTCCTTGACACACTTGACACCATGTTACCTGTGTAATTAGAGCATACCAGTAGGGAAACTCCTGATATGCTGCATGTATGAAAGCAGAATCTTTCTGCACTTGTTTACCTTTTCAGAATGAAGCTGAGAACAAATCACAAGGCTTAGAAGGACTTTTTAATTACTACTCACTGATACTGTAGAATCTGTTTTGGAAGCAGGTATCTACTTAAGAATGCTGGCATGTTTTGAAACTGCAGTGCTCCTAGGTTTCGGACACAAAGACTTAGTACTGACTCATTAAAAATAGAAAGAAATTAAATAAGGTGTGGATTTCTGCACTAGAGATGCATAGACATATAGGTCTTTGAAAAAGTCTCAGATTAAGTATATGTAAATATTCATGAACTTAAAATCCATACTATGTTTCGTTTCTTAAATCTTTGAATGGCTTAGAAGTTTCCTGTGCCATTTCAGTTGCACCTGTGCAACTCCTGTTTGTTTCTTATTGTTATTAAACTGAAATTTAATTTGTCAAATGTTTTTTTTCTGCTCAGAATTTCACTGAAAAACTGTTAGTAAATGTCTTAGTTACTCGTTAGTTACTTAGTTAAGAATATTATTCTTGTAAGCTGCAATTTAGAATGGCTCCATATGATTTTACAAATAAGGCTCGGTGTAAGTCTCTTACAGTATTTGTAAAATATTCATTTTTTCATGAAAATGGATCTGAAGGAGAAAAATGTTTCTTTTGGTGATGATCAAATAGAAAATAATGAAAGTGGGAATAGAGCACCTGTCAAAAAAGAAGAATTCTAATAAGCCTTTTCAAATAATTGTGTCTTATGATCATAAACACACATTATCAGAAACCTGCACTAGTATTGCATTAAGATTTAAATGTGTCTGTAGAAAGAAAAAATCTTAGCTGTTACTGCACCTACTCTGCAGGTCTAAAGTGCAGAGAACTCTGTGTAAGATAAGAGGGTTTGCTTCTCAGTATCTGCTGCTTAGGAATAGGGTCAGATTCCCTACTTTCAGCATTGAATAGCTGTGTTAACCTCAGGGGGAAGAAAACTTGCAAAAGACAGCATTTCAAGTAACAATATCATTAAAGTAGGACATACTGTTGAAATAAGGATTCAGTTAGGCCAAAATGCCCTGCAGGGAGATCTGTGTAAACATCATAGACTCAACACTGGGAATAACAGATGTATGAGTTATGTGACTAGAATAATCACATGGAAACAAGGAAAACATTCAGCAAAATTATCATTCAAGTTCACTCTAACTATTCTAAAATACTGTAATATAATGCTAATTCGATTCCCTGGCACCCAGTAGCATACAAGGTATTTCTTATTCTCTGTAAACTGAAGTAGGATTTATAAATTGCATTTACAGTTTTAAGTATATTATCTTTGAGATTTTCAAGCATGAGTCAATTTTTCTCTTTTGTGAAGAGGAAATCCGTATGCAGAAAAGGTTCCTATTCCTAATAACTCAATTTGTATCATTTTCTTGACCATGTACTTCTGAGATTCCCTTTCAAGTTGTTTATTTACACTTTTATTTAATCTGAAAAGGCCACTTAAAGTAAAGATGGAGGAAATTGAAAGTAAATGAATCTTTAGCACTTGTTCTTCCATGTGCCCAACCAGAGTACTTCACATACTGTACAGTTATCGTAGTGAAGCATCTTCCCTGACCGCAGAAAAAAGAAAAAAAAATTAAAATTAAAAAACATGTCGTGCATGTAAGGGCCGTTATTCTGTTGAAAATCTGTATCTTATAATGTTTGTAAGCCAGCCAGACAGTAAAGAAACTAGAACACTTATTACTGAAAACATGCATTAACTCCAATGGTAACTGGATTAAAAAAACAGTTTAACATTTCTGCTTATTTTTTTGCATAATGCATGTTATGTTTAGCATAGTTTAAAAGCAAAGCAATTTGCCATGTTGTGGATAAAATTCTCAGGTATACATAACCTGTTTTAAAGTTGGCTTATTTTAGCTTTGAATTGAAAAGTCAGAATGTTTCAATTTAAAAAGAACAAAATTATTTTGATATTTTCTTTATTCTTCCAGTTTTTCAGCTTAAGTGATGTAGTCTCTTGGGCTGAACCACTAGTACATATTTAGAGTGAATAAACTAATCATCAGCTCATAGTTTCTAACTTGAATTGCAGACATTTCAGTCTATTTCCTTCAACATCTCCTCCCTTCGTCATTGTGACATTCTCAGCTTAAAAAGAAGGCACTGGCCCCACACAGAGACCAGATTGTAGTCATCTGTTACCTGCCCCATCGATTCCACAGGTTTCTTTTTGTGAAAGGGTAACACCACTCCAGGGAACACCACCTCTGATCTCAGACAGTATTGCTGCAATCATAGGCATCAGAAGAAGCAACTCAAAGCAAAAAACCATATGACCAAGTCTGAAATAGTTTCACATGATTCAGTGATGGTATATAGTTACACAGCCTACTCTGCCTAGTTCTTGCTTATAACATTTATAGACAGGAAGAGAAAAGAAGAAAAAAAAAGGTAAAGAAGAATCAACATGTTCTTTTGTCAAGCTTCAAATATGAAATAGTGTATCTTCAAAAAAACTACCTGCAGTGTTGTCAACGGTTTACAGGCTGGTTCAGCGCAGTTCCGTGACTAGCGGGGCAGAGGGATTTTGCAAAATCCACGCCTCCGGAAAAGGGAACAGGGAACCCCAAAATAATTAAAAACAGTGGCAATGATCTGAGGAGAAACAAACTAATTTACTGAATACAGTATCAGAATGCAAGATAACACATTATAATACAATATAAATAGAATTGAAGCTAATAAATCAAATATAATGAGAGAGAGAAAATGTCTGAAAGGTGGATAGGCCTCACCGCAATGCTGAGGTGAGATGCATAGTCCAGTTGAGCAGCAGGGAGATAAGAGAAGAGCCGACGAAGAAGAGCGCATCAGGTGACCTTGTGAGGAGTTATATCTCCTCCCTGTGACTGCAAAGTCCCCGGGGAATGTAGTTCTTCTCTTCCGGGCAGGTGCCCAGAACTTGAGCATTAACAACAGTTAAACTCCCAGTGCCCCACATGATGTTAGGATGTAGAATACCGAAAATCAAAACTCGCAAAACCATGACAAGTGTATCATGCATGCTTCAGTTCATTGAGCTGAGATAAATCTAATAATAATTTTGATACTATTCTCTAGGACTTCACCTAGAGTTACTGAATCCTTAGTGTAAGGATTATGCAGATACCAACTCAATACAGTTTATATCTGCAAAGATACAACGGTATTATATATTTATCAGGTTTTCACAACAGCTCTAGATTCTAACACATTGCAGCTTCAGTCAACACAGTAAATTATATTAAAAATGTTTGCTTTTGTTTAGACATCCTTCTTTCATTCAGAATGTAACGGTTCACAATATGTTCCCAAAAGATGCTAAAAGAATTATTCTGAGTCAGCTTATCTATGTGTATCTTCTATGCAAAAATAAGCAAAAAAAAAAAAAGAAAAAAAGTAAAAATACAGCAGTGTGCAACTCCAGTATCTGTACCTCTCTCTGATAAACAATTTCACATTTTTGTCATTTCTCTAGATAGTGCTAAAGGGCTAAGGCCCTCATGCTTGAGAAACCTTTTGCTCTGCTAAATACTATCCTGTAATGGCTGTGGGGAAGGTTGATGTGATTGAGAAACCTTAGGTTCAGATTCTTGAGGACTACAGGTAATATGATATATAATGATATTCAGTTGCTAAATACATAGTTGCAGTAGAAATTGTGAAATAGAATGTATGTTAAAGGGCAAAAATCACTGTGTTGTCTAGAATAAAGGATTGTTCTACATAGTGCACAATGATATAAAGGAATTGGCCCAGCATGCTTTCTGCGAGTAAAAAACTGTTGATTCACAACAGGTCTATGCATTTGCTGTAGCCTAAGGTCAATAAAATCTAATTTTCTTCAACTGATGTCAGGCTGGCAAAGGATTTTATTGAAGATGTTGTTTCATTACTCAGAGCAGGTCATTGAACCTTTTCAATGGATTGAAGTGCCTGTTGAATGTTCTGTGCATTCTTTAATGGATTAAAAACTACTACATTTGATTACAGTGCTTTAAATGCAAACTTCACTACATGCAAGTTAAATCTGAGTCTCTTCCACTGTATAGTCACACCATTTGAAATAAAAAATATTAAATAATGGAATGATAGAAAAATCTTTCTCCCTACTTTCATTCATAGTAACTTCACGTGTGATGAATTCTATAGAACAGAAATTCTGTAGCAAAATGGCAAAACTACAGCTTGCTATTTGTTGCTTGTTGATAAAGTATGGTTAGAATTTTTTATACTAATTAATAAAGATGTTTTCTCTGATTTTCATGAGCAGAAGCTTAATAATTCATTGTGATACTTAGTTTTAGTGAATATGAGCAATGTAAATCTGCAGCTGATTTCAAACTTCATTTTGGATCAATTAGTCTTCAAAAATCTGAAGTAAATGGCAAATCTTTACATAAATTTTATGTGCTTATATTTCATGTTCATAACAGATGCTGGGCTTCATAAGCAGTTAAGCAGCAGCCTGTTCTAATATATATTGCCAAACCATCAAAACCTTCCTTCAAAATCCAGTCAAGGTTGCTAAGTGGCCGCAGTGCACTTACATATTATATTATTGACAACATCCAAGCCATTAAAAGCAATGAAATGAATTGTTAAGGAATAAATTTTACACTTCCTATTTAATAAATATAAACACATTATTCTGTAGTACGAAGAAATTAAAATTTAATCACAACATGAAAACCTTTACTCTGAACTGTGGGTGCTTTATGGGTCTTTTTTTTTTTTTTTTTAATCCTTTAATTCCAGTAATTAAGCCCCTATTTTTAGAGATTGTCATTATCCAGGCATATGCTGCAACACCCACTGATAATGAGACCCCAACTATTCCTTTAGTACTGCATGGACCGATGTGAATAGAGCATATATTTTTTTACTTGCCTTGCACCTTAGGTCCCTAGAAGTTAGGACCTAAATTTACTTCAGGTTCAGATCTTAAATTTAAATACACCAAACTTCCAGTTCCACACTCTGAAGTTGCACAACGTTCTGTGTCATGTTGGAGAGACTTAGGTAACTGGAAACAAATAAATTATAAAAAATAAAAAAATAAAAATAAAAAAAAGCGGATCCCTCTAGTCCTAAACAGAACCTTAGAACTAATTTTCAAAATTAATTTTTGAATAGATTACCTGACCTGAAAAGTAATCCTTTCAACCAATGTGTCTGTCCCTGATTAAATATCCTATAGTTCTTATCTTTGCTAATTATATAACTGAAGTGATTTTAAGTACTTAATATACCTAATAAAGAGCCTGTGCCACCTTCTCCATCACTTGAGATAACATTTTCCATTTCCCTCTTTATTCTATTTGAATGCATTTTGCCTGGCTCATGTCTACATATCATTTTCATGCAAATAATCAGATTTCTTTCTGATTTCATTTGAAGTCTTACTTCATTGCAGTAGATTACATAGTCTTTTATAAGAAATGTGCAAATCGAAAAATATTATTTCCAAATTTGCTATCATGAGCTATGATTCGTATATATTACAAAATCAGATAAATCCTGTGGATACACTTCAGGTAGAGTTTGTATTGCCTTTGCCTTTTGATTCATTAACTTAAGATACATTGTTCCAAAAAAAATATTTTGAATATGTTGGGTTTTTTTTTGTATAATGTAGAACAGTGTCATATAATATATGCACAGTAGTTTAAGTGCATTCTTATAATTACATGAAAAATAAGTTTTAACATAATAATTTTTATAACCACATTGTCATGAATTTGGTCTTCAGAATAGTTTACTACTACTACTGTTTTGTTACATTTGATAAGAACAGAATTATATACTCAAAATGAGAAGTATTTATTTCTATATTAATTCTCATTAGAATCACTGCATCTAAATTGTATTTCAACTTACATTTAAAAATATTTTCTCATATTTTTTTCTATTTTATTTTTATCCTTTATGTTATGCTCTTATATCCCAATTATATAAATTTCAGTATCTATGTATGTTGCTGTGTTGTGAAATCCCTGCTTATTTTCTTTAAAACTACAAAAGAAATAACATCACTGGAGTAATATATTGGCTGACTTGGTGATGTAAAGGAAATGACCATTGCTTATTCTGGTAAGTGATACCACTAGTATTGAATCCAAATTTAGCAAAAAGTAAAAGGTAGTTTAAAGTCATATTGCCTATCTTTCTCTCATCACATTTTATTAGGATATTTCTGTGCATTAGCATTGGATTGAAAGGATACCTCTCTGCCTTTTTTGTAATTGTATTGCTGAATGAATGGCAACTATTGATCTACATCCGCTTTTGAAATGGGTAATTAATGCATGTTCATTTATTGTCTTACTAGTGGTGAGGACACTAATATCCTTTTCTCAACTTTTTTTCCATCTCCCTTGAGATACAAGCAGCTTGCAGCATTTAGAGACATATTTAGTGGGCATGGTGGAGGTAGTTTGATGGTTGTACTTGATCTGAGAGGTCTTTTCCAACTTTAATGACTCTATGTTTCCATAGAGTGCTGTCCCTATTGAGTGTTCTGTAATATTCCGTTTTGATTAAAATGGGTTTGGATCAATATGAGGACTTTAAGATATGTGACAGATTGTGGTCTTTGGTTCAGAATGCCCTCTCTTCCAGGTCAGAAGACCCAGGAAATCTCTCTGGGGAAACTGCAAGGTGGGAGACAAGACAGCTGAAGAAACATGTGGGGAACAATGTAGTTTTGACGTTGTTTCTCCAAATAAACAATAATTACAGAATTCTGAATCCATTTATTGATCAGTGACTGTGAGTATGAGCTGGGTGCCTGTGGGATGTCATTACATAGAAAATGACAATAGAAAAAAACAAAGGAGTTAGAAAAAAAAAAAAAAAAAAAACCTATTACTTAGCTGATAAGTGAAACTTATTAATCTTGGCAAGTTTTCAAATTATAACCAGTTTGAGTCCCTGAAAACATGATTAGATATACTAACAATTAATTTTGTTCTTTAGGTTAAGGAAGTAATACAGTATTTTATATTGGATTTACATTAAATTGTTTCCCTGATGTGCCTAAAATGCAGGCATAAGGGTATCATTGGAATCTGTGTGCCATGGGTAGATGTGTGAAAAACTGTTTCAGATTTTTATTTAGTATTCAGAGGAAGAAGCTGTCTGTTAGTTGCCTTTTTTTTTTTTTTTTTTGTCAAATTGGACTTGGGGAACAGCTGCAAGTCATACAGTTTCCTGGTTCTTGAGAACTTTCAGTTATGCCTTTTTTAAAATAAAGATTTGTCCATATGAGGAACAGCAAGGTCTGTTAACCTTTCTTGCAGCATGCTATTTCTGAGCCAATTATGAAGATGTCTAAAGGCATCAAATGCTCTTTGTAACAGTAACTTGTGATTTGGGATTATAATGGCCAACTGAAGAACTTTCTCTGTGGTTAAAATATTTGTGCTCACAATATATTAAAAACAAGGGCAACATTGATTTTTTTTTTTTTTTTATGAGCTAAAGTACTTCTTGGATTTTTTCTTTTAGTTATCATGATATATTAATAACTATAGCAGCAGCAGAAGCAGCAGAATATTCTTAAGTGACTTGGATTTTGATAATAAAGCCTTGAAAGCTGTGCTAAGCTGTCAATCTAGTTTTTTATTGAGATTTTGTTGATGTTCAAAGAAGAAAGGATGTGTCTTAATCAAAGAAATATGTTCCTACTGGTATGAGAGAGCTGACAACTCATTCTGAATGAAATCTTCAGTATGTTTAGCTGCTTTGACTTTGTAGAGAATTGCAGCATGAATGTTCTGTGAAAGTGATTTGGGAACATAAATTTAATTGTCAATTTGTTGTTCTTATAAAAATTAAATTTGGGTAGATTGACCTGACTAGTGCTTGTGCTTCAAAAGAATTCTTGCAGAGCCTCACAGCAGCAGTGCCACTGCAGCCATAGGACTGTTTTTATACTGGCTTTTTAGTATAAAGCAGTCATCCAGAAAAAGGGGGATCAGGGGAAACAGTTCCCCTTTCCATTGGGAGGAATTCAGGTACACTGTGTTCACAACTATGGCAGAAACACAGGAAACTAATAATCAGATAAGAATTTGTCACCAGGTTGCCAGAGCACTAACAATGTGAAGAGGCACTTTTGTATTGTTTGAAGTCTGGTAAAAGTCTGAACTTTTAATTATGTTGTTTAAATTACTAACAGTAGTTGTCCACTGCTTTGTTCACATGAGCAAAGAGTACCATGAAACTTGCATCCTTTGGCTACAAAGGTAGTGGTTAATGTGTGGCATCCTAGTAGCTTCATACCAGAACAAGAGATTCTCAAATCTTTTTGTTACATATAGAATAAGAAAGCGTGGATACTAAACTAGATTATTTACCATCTGGTTTATTTGATAAATGCACAAAACAGTTTTCCTTCTGTCTACCAAAGCTCCTTTGATGTCACTGACTGTGCCCAAAGACACTAAAATCGTAAGATAGGGACATGATGCAAAACAGTCTCTGTTGGAGAGACGTTAGATATACGCTGCCAGAAAGAAACTAGCTACCGGCCAGTAGCTTTCCACGGTATGCCAGCTTCTTGGTCCTTGCGAAAAGCTAGTTGGTTTGGGGGTTTTTCTTATCTATCTCAAATCAAAAAGAGTCCTTGAGATGAAATCTTAACTGAAAAGACTGCTCTTACTAAAGGCAAATTCAACTTTTTTTCTAACTCTGACATCTTATGCCATCTCTTGTTCCTCTTTCTGCTTTTGACTCCTTTTTATTTTATCTTTCTTGACTTTACTTTATTCATTCACCTTATAAAATAATCAAGGATACAGAATTCAACAAAACTACACTCTTGGTTAAGAAGGATTTCAATTTTTATTATAAAGCTAAATTAAGAGCTGCTTAATGCTCATGGTTTAGTGTTTTAATAAAAGAGGAAACGAAAAAGTTGACAGAGCAAAGAGAAATACATTTCAGCTATGTCTCTTACTTGAAGTCTTAAGTGTTGCTTAGTTTGGACTATTTATTATTTTTTGCTAAAGTCTTTATTATATAGTGAGTAAGCTTTTCATAACTTTTTTTCTTTTCTCTGAAATTACTGAATGGTGTACAGCAAGATGTTGTGTACTCTTCTACCAGAATACTTTGACAATTTAATGACTACGATTGTGCTTGTTTAGTGCCCCGAGCTGGCAGTACTCTTTAATCTGTAGCCTGGAACAGGGCATATTCAGATTCTGTGTCATGATAGGTATATAGCTGAGAAAGCCCAATGCATCCTTTAAAAGGGGGTAGGAGGAAGAAAAAAAGAAAAAGAAAAAAAAAAGAAAAGGAAAAAGAAAAAGAACATGGATGTGTGGATGTGCTGGCTGGCAAGAATTAATCAGTTATGTGTTTCTTTGAGAGTTTTTTGAAATATCTCACTGTAAATATTACCTAGTTTTATTCTCTAAGAATTTAGATGGATGTTCAGCTGGAACAAATTAGTTCTAATAGTTCAGGCAGTGTTTCCATTAAAATCCCGATCTTTCTGAACTTTCATATTTTACATCTTTTTTTACAAGGCATGATACTGTTCTTCCCAATTATAAGTAAAAAAAAAAAAAAAAAAAAAAAATCCAGAGAGGTAGAGTTTATTTTAAAAACATTGACTTTATGATTTGTTTCATTAACTTAAGCTCTGTCCTTTACATTAAAATTAAGTAACTCTACAATATTTTATCCAGATTGTCAGATTGTCTTATTTTACAGAGTTCTGTTAATCTTCCATGTATAGTATCAGAATATTGGACATTTTTTTGATGGCTGGATACAACTTACCCTCAAGCCACAGAGTCCAACATTTAACTGTATCAAATAATATTTAAAGAAAATCAGAGTCTTTATAGCTGAGGCTTTTCCTCACAAAGAATATAAATGTTACTGATAGCCAGAATGACAGCTTTATGAATGAAGTAATTATTGACTTTCATGCTCAGTTTGATCCATCTTTCCGATGACACGTAAGATTTTTGAAATTTTTTGTATGGATAGAATATCCAATTTTTTTTTTTATCAACTCAAGGCTTTTATGGCTTTTATCCACTTTTACATAGTAGAAGAAAATAATTGTGTAACACATGGAAAGAAACCTGAGTTCCTTACCTTGTGAAATTCTGGGTTGCTTGTGAGGGCAATATATTCTGTTCTTTAAAAGGAGACGGTAGCTGGTAATACTCTCTCAGATGATTGTGCTGGGCAGGAAATACTTTCCCTACTTTCCCTGATTTTGGGGGACCTTTTTTTTTTTTTTTTTTTTTTTTTTTTTGTTAAAAAGATGATGCTTCAAAGGTCAGTGACAAAAAGGGGCCTTTGCTTCTCCCTAAAAGCTCTAGAGCTTGCTTGAAATGGGAGACTCCCAGCCTCAGCACCTTGATGCAGAGTCAACTTCTCTCTCTGTGCCTCTTCTCCTTAAGTAAAGAATAATATGTCTTAAATCTAGTATTTGAGCAAAGTGGTAGGAGACTTTTGGTTGTGGGTTTTTTGGTTTGGGTTGGGTTTTTTTGGTTGGTTGTTGTGTTTTTGTTTTTTTCTGCAGAAGTGAATGTTTGCTTATACAAGATAGAGAACCTGGACAGCTTGAAACTGTTTGTTACAGTATAGGTCCATCTGAGAGACTTCTTCATTCTTTTCCTGCTGCCAGGGTGAAAACTCCAGCAAGTAACATTGACAACCATGGCTAGAAATGCAAAGGTAAGAGCACTTGTCTGAGATACTGGAGATACAGAGCAAACCTTCAGTATGCATAAACTGTGTCTCCCAAATCCCATGTGATGTACATTGACTCATAATACGTACTTTATTGGAGGTAGCTACATGCATTTTTATATGTAGTTATAGGTTGAATTTTTGTCCGTTAGCCAACAACTCTTTTTAGATAAAAAAAAAAAAAACATTAAAATTTGCTTTATGTTGGTTTTTTTTGCTGTTTTTGTTTTTGTTTCATTCAACAATATAACTTAACCAAAGATAGCTAAAAATAACCCAGTTTAGCTTACAGAGGAGGTTTCTGTATGTGCTCACTAACTGTAACATTCTGCAATTACTGTGCAGAATGGCTCTAAAGACTTGGAGGTGAACTTTTTTGTTTTTTGTGGATGTAGGGTTTTTCTTTTTCCTTTAGATAGAAGTATAGACTCTATAGAATTGTCTTATAGAAAAAGTGGATAGAGAGATGTCAGCTTACGATTTTGATTAAAAGCGAGCAAAATAATACATTACTTAGTTTGTATGTGTTTAGTATAGACTTTCTTCATTGGAAACTAGTGAAAATTTAAATGTTTGCTAAATTATTATTCACAATAACAAGAAATGTGCATAGGACATATTTGTTTCTTACAGTTTTAGAAACAGTTGATATACTCATTTGTACTTCATAATCCACCACAGTGAAAGCTTAATAGACCATTAAAGAATCGGTGGGAAGTTAATTTTAATATGTAATGGTGTGAGAGGTTTTATTTTTTCCTTAATACAATGAAGCTTCTAACAATTTTATTTGCAAAGAAGATGATTATTTAATAAAGTGACAAACTGTCCCACTGATAGGATACATTAATTTTCTTCTAAAGCTGTTCCTTGTACTCCATAAGAAGGTGATAATTAGGTTTGCAGATTAGAATAACATAATCAGACCACTTGTATGGATGCTTGTTAAAATATATTTTCCTCTTCATATAAGCCTCATAATAATTAAAAACTGTTTAAAAAGAAAACCATTCTTTTTTTGGCATGGACTTTTAAAATGACTCCTAATAATATATCAAGTTATTCTTAAGCTAATTCAACTTTTTAAAAGGTTAATATTTGAAAAAGAATATGGGAAGTGATTAACTGATGAGTTTAAGTATTAGCATTAGGTTTTGCTGGAACACCTACAGTATAAAACAGCACTCATTCATATCCTGATTTAATTTCTTCTACTGCCACTCCTGATTGTTCCATTTAATCTTTCTTAAGTTACATAAAATTATCTTGTATGTGTAAATTAACAATCATTTTCTAATTCCACTGCAAACTTGAAGCACTGTCAGGAGAGAAAAAAAAGATACTGACAGTGATTAATTCTCTCTTTTAAACAAAACTAAATGCAGTTACTGTTGAGATGGAGCACACAGTGACTGGGATTTTGAGTGATTCTAGACTTAAATAAAGGCAATAGAAAAATAACAATGAATGTGCAATGAGTGGTTTACATCTAAACAATCAGATCTTGTGTCTATCACATTGGATCAGTGCAATATCCACTGACCTTAAGTTTTGAAGCTCTCAAGCTAATTTCCTTTGCTTGGGATTTGTGCACTGTTAAATACTTATTGAAACTAACTTCCTGGACTCCTCCAAGGTGAGGATTGTGTGGCTAAGATCATTTAAAGTGCTTTTAACTGTTTCAATTCCATCACTTTTAATAAGATTGATAATTATTTTTTGAATAGTTGAAGCACCTAGAATGAAAGTTTATTCTGGAAAGGAGGGGGAAGGGGATTATTTGTCATTTTGTTTTTGTTTACAACAGACCTGGAATTAGTCTTATAATAAGGAAGAAAACTAATTTTATAGATCTGTCTTCTATCCTATCATTGTGTTATAAATTTTCAAGGTCTGAGAGGTCATGAGAACGGTTACAGTCAGTGTGTTGATACAAAAGGCCTGATTTAAACACTGAAAGAATGGCATGTTCTGTCTAGAAATGATTTCAATTTCAAATAACTTATTGAAAAAAAAAAAAAGTGTAACATTAGCAAGGATTCACTGAATTATTAAGTATTGCAATCATCTAATTTGTACATATGTTCCTTGAAGCTTGACTCTGCGTGCAAAGTCCCATACATATATTTGATATACCAGCTTAATCAAATTCAGATTGCTGCGGGGACAATTTTTATGGACAAGTAAAAAATAATCAATTTCTTTTTATTACCATTATGGAAGAAGTGGAGGAATATTTTTTCTATTGTGCTAAATATAAATACTGAAAAGAACAAATAATTTACAGAGGGATTGCAATACTGATTTAACAGCACTAGATTAATATTATATACTCATTCGTAAAAGGATTTATAAAATATATTCTTAATATCATTAAGCTTTTTTAATCATCTTTGGTTATCAACTAAATTTTCTTATTATTTGAAGTAAATCATATGACAAAGTATATCCTGTGCTCTAGCCCAGAAAATGATGACTCTATGAGCCTATAGTTGTGTAATTAAAAAAAAAAAAAAGAAAAAAAAAAAGACAGCTTTTCTAAACAGACCTTTCACAATAATGATCATAGTAAATAGCTACTCTGAATGACATTTTTGTGTAACATTTAGGTCAAGATATTTTTGCTTGGAGAGAGTGTTAATAATTCATCAAAAATTGATATTTTTAAAAAAAAATCTCAAGCCTACTTAATTGCTCAAGGTAGCAGTCATTAGCAAAGTCCTTCTTTGTTCATGTCCAGGCAAAAAGTAACACAGATGATGTGTTCAAGGGACAGGTATACATACAGACTTGGTCTCCAGATTCCAAAGGTTTTTGATCTTACAACTTTTCAGTATTCTAAGTCAAGCAGCTGAAGGACAGGGAGTGTCCTGGGAAATGCTTTAATGGATTTTGATTGTGATCCTCTTGCAGAATACCATAATTGAAACCTTATTGCAGAAATATGATGGTGTCTCATGAATGTATCTTGTAGGGTGCAAGCATTTTGCCATAGCATTAGTGTTCCTCAGACTAAGAGAACCTTTGTATCCAAGTGAAGAAACCCTATCAACTCTGCATAGTATTGCCTGTATTGGCCTTCTCTATGCTTGAAATATTATTTCAATTTAATTGCAGTTAGATGGTTTATAGAGACCCATATTCAATTCCAAAGCATGTCTGAGCAGTAGGAAAATGAGAAAATGGCTACTGGTCCATCTCTAATTTTAATGTAATATTTACAGCCCTTTATCTTTCAAATTATAATTTGTGCTTAAGAAAGTATTGAAAAGAAATTAAGGAAGATAACTTGAATTTCAGTTGAAGTTGAGTTAATTGCTCCATGTATGACAGCTGCTCCAAAGGTAATGCCTCCTGTTTTGTTAAGCTGAACCACAGTGTAAGAGGCAGATGAGGTATGGCAGTGGAGGTTGTACCTTCTTGCCAATATTCTGGTACATTTTGCTGCCATGTGACAGATGACAGCAAAGGGGCAGTCTGACGGAACAGCATCTACAGGGAAGTGAGTATGAAGCAGAGTGGTGGAACTGAATTCCTCCATGCAGAAAAAGTTGCAGCCATTGATATTCATCAACGCTTGCTGAGCGTTCATGGAGACCAAACAGTGGCTGTGAGCACAGTGAGGCAGTGAGCGATACATTCCAGCAGTGGTGACTGCAACAGTGTCACCTCCACTGGTGCAGATTTTTACAAGAGCAATATGCAGGCTCTTGTTCAGCTCTGCAGAAATGCACAACTAATGGTGGTGCTTATGTTGAAAAATAGGTTTTTGTAGCTGAGAATTTGCTCTATCTAATACAGTTATTGTGCTCTCGTATCTGTTGTAGTTTCCAAGGAAATAAATAGAAAACATTTCTTTTGGAGCGATCTATGTATATTAATAATTTCTCTTTTACATCCCTTGAATATACAAGATATAAATGCTATCCTGAGTCTTCATGTTGCCATGGAGGGCAAAAAGAATATGCCTTCCTAAATTTTAAAATATTAAATATTAGCAAAATTATTGTGGAACTTTAAATGTTAAGATACAGATATGTCACAGAGAGTAATAAGAGAGTTTATCAGGTCACCATGTCTTCTTATTTTAAAGTATTCAAGTATTAACCTTTAGAAAAGGGGAAGAAAAAAAAAAAAGCCAGATGATTAGGATGTACTTAATTATCTGTTTCTTTAAAAAAGATACAGTCAGGTCCAACCTCATTCAGCTGCCAACACTTGCACAAAGCTGCCAGAGCAAGCTTCTCTGAATACTCAATTGCATTGTCCTAATTTGAGATAAAATAATGCATCTAACTTTACTGTTATCTATAATTGATAGGCACTTAAGAGCGTAATTCATTGAAATCTCACCTTTGGCCCAACCTCTGCCACTCCAGGAAGCAAGATTCATAGCACTTTTCTTTCTAGCTTTATCCAAATCATTGTGCAAGCTTTATAGGGGGTTCAAGCAGTAAATTTTACACAATAAACATACAGAAACCTAGAATGAAGTAGAGTTTTTTAATAACAGAGCCTGCATTTGTTTGTTTTCTCTTTCCTTCTTTCAGGATATATAAATTGGAAGGAAAAAAATAACACTGTTGTTTGGTCCCCTGCTAAGATTAAGCTTTTCTTCGAATGTCATCCATTTTCTAGAACTGTAAAAAATTGAAGAGCTTTGCTCTTTTGACCTGCTAATACATTTCAGTCACAGTTCACTGAGAAAGTGTGACAACACACGTACTGATAACAAGGCAGATTGCTGCATTCCCTTTTTCTTTTTTTTTTTAAATCTGGATATATCAGTATTACTGTGACACCATCTTAACAGATTTGAAATAATGTAGATAATTTATATGAGATTCTTTTCTTTGCTTAATTAAACTAGTTACCTATGAATATATTCAAAGGGATTTTTTTATGTTGTTAGGAATCTTTCTGTGTTTCTAATCTGATATTTTCATTTTGATTTTGTCAATACAAATTATTTACTCTTTGTCATATTGGATGATTGAATACAGTATTGTTTCTAGGTTAAGTTATGTAGATCTTGTTTTTAGAGGTAAAAAGTGCAGTGGTATACTAGCATGACTACTTGTACCTTTCTCTCCCTCTGTCTCAGTTCTGCAGAGTTCACAACTCTTCAGGCAGCATAAGTGCCTTAGTTCTCTTGCACAGAGGCACAGCTATAATAAGAAATTGTGGGCATTACATGGTATTTGCTCTTCTAGTAGTTGTACGGAGGAACAAGCTTGTGGATATTGGCTGCAGTGACTAAACAAAAGCCTTAACATTTTTGAGATTCTAAATCCACTTCAATGTAACTGTTCATTGTATTTTATTCTAACATAGTTAAAGTATTATAATCTAATGTATAACTTATCTGATTAAAAATTAGTTTTCCTTGATGTAGTTTGTTCTAACAAAAAAAAGAGGAAAATTTCCATTGACTCAAAAGAAACCTTTATGTACTGATTGACTTAGGAAAAACAAAACAAAAAAACAAACAAAAAATCTCTTAGAATGGCCTGTCAGTGTCTAAAGGGGAACTACAGGAAAGAAGGAGGCAGACCCTTTAGCAGGTTCTGTTGTGATAGAAAAGGGGGAAATCGTTTCAGGTTTAATAAGAGTAGATTTCAGTTGGATATAAAGAAAAGGTTTTTTTACAGTGACGGTGATGAGCCCCTGGATCAGGTTGCTCAGGGATGTGGTTGATGTCTTGTCCCTGAAGACTTTCAAGGTGAGGCTAGATGAAGCGCTGGGCAGGTTGATCTAGCTGTGGATGTCCTTGTTCATTGCATGGTAGTTGGACTAGATGACATTTAAAGGTCCCTTCCAAATCTAGGGATTTTGTGATACTATAATAAAAGTGAATGCTTGGCCATCAGTTTAAGTATGAAGATAAAAGAAGACCTGTTAGTAAAATGAAGGAAACAGCTGTGCAGTATATTGTTAAACATTCTGCTGAACAGCCACTGCATGATCAGCTGTTTACTAGAATGTTTGATTTGTTTCAGCTTCTGGACAGGTGGAATGGATTCTACCTGCACCACATCCAGTAGGTTCAGGTCACTTCTTTTTGGTCTAGCTCACTAAAAATCTATTCTATTTCCCATTTGTCTCACATTTTTCTTATACAAGAATTGGAAGATTTGATTTTTTTTTTTCTTTTTTTCTGGCTATTGTTAAATATTGAAGATAATCATGTCTGTATGTGAATTTTTGATTCAGCAGGAATAACCCTGATAAAGTGCTTGGTTTTGCAAAGATGCCCTTTGAAGATGCAAATTAACACAATTATCTTAGTTGAAAACATATTTTGGAGGTACGCAATCAAAATAATAAACTAGTTAAATAAGCTTGCATGTGCAATCACGTTTGGTAAATAAAAAAATATTTTCAAATGAGAAATTTGTTAGGATTTGCTTAGTGCATGCAGGTTTTAAATCAGATCATACAGTTTCAGTTTTATGCCAGTGTAAAGAGAGGTTCTTCCCTCCTCTGTGTAACAAAACATGAAATAAAGAGCAACAATTCCAGAAATGGCTCAGGCAACATGTCTGAAGAAGAAAAAGATATCCAAGTCTTCGTCTTCACCCACACTCTACAAAATATTTATTTAGGAATACAGAACAGCAGGATAGAGCAGGGATTAAGTCAGCACTCAGCAAACAGCAGATGCACAGGCTCAACTTAGTTCTTCACAATCTCTGGTCTGAGATGCAGAGCAAATAATGCTTTTATAGAGGGAGGAAGAACATAATTATTGTGATTAACCCCACAGCAGTTCATCTTCACATGAAGCTAAAGCAGGCAAAGAGTCTTCACAGCAGCTCCTAGACAGCCAGAAAGAAAAACATTCCTTCAGATTCACACACTGTACTGTAGAGATTCCACAACTCTGTTTTTTATATGGGCACCAGTCTGTGCCTTTAGACCTTCTGGGGAGTGATAAAGCCATTTGGAAGTATAACAAATAAACAGTGTTTGTCATGCATTTTCTAGCAAATATTTTAAGATGAACCTTAAAAGCCATATGAATATAGTGAGTTATAGGACCTGCACTGAAAGGTATCGTCTTTTTTTAATTTATTTTTTAAGTATAGCTTAAAAGTTTTCTTACTTGATTTTTTCAGAAGAAATTTTTATTGTTCATCTCATTTCATTTAAACAGCAATTTAGAATATACAAGTTTGATGTCATACACACATCTGAAATATATGTTGCCCTGCTTCCCTAATAACATTATTAGCAGAGTTTATTACTGGTTTGGCTATAGAAAGCTAGTTCCTAATAAATATAGAATACAATTCCTAATGAAGCTGCTGAAGCTGCAGTGTAAAAATGAAATTGGAAGTGAGGGAGAGAGAGAGCTGATCATATTGATGAGAAAGAATGTGCCTCTTGTAATATCTGAAAGAGAGTGTGAGCTGACTAGATTATAGGATAACAGAAACTTTCCTCTTGTTTTTATGGAAACTGTGTCTGAGTGAGAAATGTGGGATTTTGTATCTCGCTAAGCTATGCTGATTAGGGAACCTGCTTTGTTTGATTATCTCTGATATATACATTCTCATCAAGAGATTTACTGTTGATGGAAGAGCCAAATCTATTGGTTTTCATTTTATTTTTACTATAATAAAAGAAAAGTAAAGAAAATACATTTTTAATAAAATAGGTAGAGAGATTAACCTCAGGGAGTAGTTCATTTAGAATGGGCAATCCATTTCCAAATAGGTGGAAGAGAGAGATCAGGAGCTATTAAACATTACAATCTACTTGCAACTTCTAGTACAGAAGTGTCAGAACTAATGATGTTTGGGAAGTAGTTGCAAAATCTAGAAACAACGCATTACATTGTGTTGTTTTTTTTTCTTGTTTATGAAAATAGAAACTGAAGGAAACCTCTGGGACATCAGCTTCAATCCGTTTCTGTCACAGATGACAGTGCAATAAAATTAGTTAGAAATGTTCACAGCTCATCACGTCCCCAGTAATGTTAGATACTTTGCCTGCTGTGAGATATTTAAGACAAACAAGGAGAGAACCAAAGTCATAATTTGCAAAAGAAAGAATACAGATGTGATCACAGATACTGGCAGGCCTACATCCCAGCTATGTGAGGATTTTTGTTTTTTAGTCAAAAGAATGAGTCAGAAAAAAGCACTGCCAGGTGAAGCTAGAAAGCAGACTCCGGTATATGCTGCTATGACAGCCATAAGACCCCAGTAGTCCTGTATCCTAGGGTAAAAATTACCCTGATTAGCAGTTGATTATTGATTATGTGAACAGGAATGCATCTATGTGTAACTTAATGGCATCTATAGTGTTAGTAAGTAGCTAACCTAACTCTTCTATTTATCTGTGGCCAATCTATACGAATCAGGGAAAAACAGGAACAACTCACCAGCTGAGAAGGGTTACATGTATTCTGTACCAGAAAGGAAAAAAATTATTCAGAGAAAACCTGGGCATTCATAGGAAACATACCCAAGCGATACAGTACATATATCACATTTTCAAAAGTAATTTTTAAATTTTTAAATTAGTCAAATTGAAGTCCCAGCTATTTTGGTACTTTGATCTAATGTGGAAGTTTCATTCTTATGGTACAAGAAGGTGGAGTTTGCATGAATAGATGAAATTAAAAGAAAAATTGTATTGAAGAATTTTATTTTTTGAAATGTTCATGACACACTCAAATCTGAAGGCAATGGCCAACCTTCCTTCACAAAAGAAGAGATAGATAACTTGCTTACTTAATGCTATTAAATAAAACCATTGCAGAATTCTATTTCATTTTATCATTTCTTAAAATATTTTGTCAGCTTCAGACTTACAGAACCCAAACTAGCCTACTGCTAGCTCAAGTGCACTATTTTCTGAATTTGTAGAAATCAGCTCTAACAGACACTGCCATCTATTTGATGACATATTAGAAACTTCACTAAAACAGATGGCTTTTCACATTTCATCACATGATCATAAACTCAGCTGACAGTCATTATCAGCTCCTATTCATGCTTTTTGAATATCCAGATAGCCTTTCCAATCCTCTGATGCTTCTACAGCACCTGTCTACCTGTCTACACATTTACAGTTGAAAAAATAAGTGCTTTTATTTTGGCTCATCTTTTGGCCTCTATTTGAATGACTCTCCACTTAGTCACAGGTTAATTAAATCCCAGATTTATTTTTGTGTGATATATAGAACTCTAGTGATATGTTTGTCTTAGTGAAGAGAAAGGTTATTATTAAAAAAAAAAAAAAAAAAAAAAAGTTATAAAAAATCTTTTCCTTCAAGACATTGTAATGTTGATGTGTGTTTCTGACACTTCCCCTGCTGCAGTCTATCAGCTTTATTGATCTTGATGGAGTAATGTTCACTTACAGCAAGTGCAGATTTTATTTTCCAATAATAACATTGCAACTATTTTGGCCATCATATGGAACATTTATCAAGTTAACTTTTCTTTTTCCAGCATAGCAAAAATAAATGCTTTTATTGACCACTGAGATTTATCAGGCACAGCCTTTGCAAACAGGAAAATGTCAGGATGCTGAAAAATATAACATTTGTAAATAATGCATCTGAAGTGCATTCCTAGTCACTCCTTCATTCCTTAGGCAGACTGTGTATTTGTTTTTAGTATTCAGTTTCTGAAAAGTAAGTTAGAGCTTCATTTTATTAGTGATTGAATATCCATAGATGAGGAAAATACTAACAAATGTGCAGCCAAACTATAGAAGAATAATTTCCTACAGATGTATGTCCTGTGACCCTTAGTGTCCTTGCTGTTATGATCCCAGTTTCACATATGGACTGGTTCCACATGCTGATCTGTGCTGTGTGTTTCTGATTATCCAATCAGTATTTGCTGATTTCTGGGCTTTGTTACAACTGGAAAAAATGCCAGACATTGCTTTCTTTAAGCTGCAATTATCTTGTTTGTGTATAGACTAGTGTCAATGAAAGAAGTAGTTAATTCTTTCATCAACTATTTGGTGTTTTGTAATTTTGACTCTTCTTCATCCTCCCCACTCCCCGATATAAATCATTTGCAGCCTTATACAGTCAGATGGAGATAAATTTGGAATTTGATTGATCCACAGTATTGCATCCAATTTAGACATATTGTATGTGGTAAAACTGTAAGGTCTTAGAGTAATTGACTCTTGAACATAATGGGTTATAATGCTGTCATTAAAGGACTGATTGGTTGTTCTATGCTATTGCAAAGAAATCCCATGGAAAAGAACGTCTGGAAAGTGCAGATGTTCATCTATCGCAACTGGGGGTAGATTTGTTTCTTTTGATGTGCAATTGCAACTGATAATTGTATAGGAAAAAAAAAAGAAAAAAAAAAAAGAGGATGTTAATATTTCAGATCTCTTTCTCTTAACATGCACACGACAGCTTTATCCTAATGCTGTGTTGTCTCTGAGTCCTTACACTATCCCTCCCACTAAGCAATCTTTCCCACACAGTAGTAACCATTTTCGATGTTGTATTTGTACAGTCTGTACTACTCCTAATGTCACTCACTAAAGTTCTGTTGCCTCTCACTTTTTCCCTCTGTCCAGCCCAGGCCTCATCCTATTTATCAGGTTCCTTCCTGAAGACTGACACTTAAAGCTACCTCAGGATTGAGAGGTTACAATACAAGTTATTTCCCAAGTCCCTACAGAACACCCTACTGGTTTTAACCTACTGACATCTATTTGAAGAATCCGAATAAATGTCCTAGTTAGTTAATGAATCACATGAAAGAATAAACTTAATTACTCATTCACTTCAAATGAGTCATAGCTAATAAATAATAAAACAAACATGCACACCTTCCTTATTTTGTTGCTGGTCTATTTAAGCCCATGTTTATAACTATAGACCTACATGCCTATATACTGTGTACATCGGTGTACATCTGTTCATGGTCTCTTTATTCCTTATAATGCTTCCTTACATGAAATATACCTATTGAACATCTCATGCATAACCTAGCACATGTTAGAATGTCTTTATAGTGTGCATTTAAAGTATTTTTCCGAACATGAAAACTCTTGTAATTCTTATAAATCTTAATCAGTAGATTCATGAGTACATTCAATAGGAAATAACATTGTCTGGAAGAGAAGGAAGAAACAATTTTAACATCCTATGATATAAAATAGAATTTCTGTCAATTTGATTGTTTTCAGTCCTAATTTAATTTATTAACCATTTTTTTTTTTATAAGACACAGTCTTACAACATGCTTCTTTTCCTCCTAAGTATATTTAATATCCTAACAGAAAGATTTCAGTGATTACCTAAGTTATTTTTATTTCCTTTTATATCTGTCATCATAAATAATTTGAGCCCTTTTACCCTAAGATCAAAAGAGGATGCCCTAGATTTCAGCTGACCAAAGTAAGGTAAAAAAATAAAAACAATTTTAAGAAAAGCACAATTGCAGCTCCTCTCTCTGTTACGAAGGTACAAAAATATACTGTACCAATTTTATTGTTTCTGATATTATCATTTATCTTCTAGATCCATAATTTCTATTTTTTATGTTTTGTTCTTGTGTTTTCATATCTCTATCTGCCATATCCATTTATCCATTTATGATCTCCTCTCTTTCCATATCCAGCTACAGTCTTTCCTTTTTAGACGGCAGTATTCTTTTTTTCTAGTTAGTGTAGAGTTTAGCCCAAAGACACATAATCTACAATGAGAAGTACTTGATAGTAAGGTCACAACCAGTATCACATGTCATATGAAATATGCAGTCACAAATGAGTGTTGCCATTTCTTCTTTCTTCCATATTCTTTGGCCTTTCAGTTTTTTGTTTTGTTTTGTTTTTTTTTAATTCAAGAATTAAATATGATTCAGAAATTTCACCTGATAAGTGAAATTTAATAAGCCCTGTTCTACTTGTTCAGAGTAGACAACTTATGTTAGCATGTTCCTGTAAAGGAACAGCAGTAAAATAAATATTCCAAAACAAGTGCTTGAGCATTAAACTGACGTTGTCTTTTTGCACAGTCTGATAGTGATAGGACAAGGGGGAATGGTTTTAAACTAAAAGAGTAAAGCTTCAGATTAGATATTAGGAGGAAGTCTTTTACTTAGAGTGTGTGAAGCCCTGGAACATGTTCCCCAGAGTTGTGGATACCCCATCCCTGGAAGTGTGCAAGGCCAGGCTGGATGGGATCCTGGGCAGCCTGTTATAGTAGATGGCCAACCCTGCTCACCAGAGTTGGAAACAGATGGCCTTCGGGTACCTTCCAACCCAAGTTATTCTATGATTCTATGATCATCTAATTTGATAAAACCTGACTGAATAAATTGTGTGGCTGGCCACACAATTTATCTATCAATGTTTATTTGTCTATCGATCTGTGTTATTTGCCTATATAAATATGCAGACATATGTATAAATTACTTAAGTATATTATATATATGATTATGAATGCTTGCATATTTATGGTGCAATAAGAGAACTTAAAGCTATTTCATGTTTTGATTATCAAATACTCATTGCACTCACAGAAGTTCTCCTGACAATGATAACCACTATCAAAATGCTTAATTCTAAGAATACTTGTGGCGGGGGGGTTGGAGATTCATGATCCTTGAGGTCCCTTCCAACCGGAGCCACTCTGTGATTCTGTAATACTTAATGTAGTTTGTCTTGTAATAGTTTGTTGTCTTTATTGTATGTATGCTCTTCATTACATAATGTTTTATTTTAGAACATTTCAGTAGCTGGGTGAAGATAGCGTTTGTTTATCAGAATGAAAATTCTGTATAGTTTCTGCAGTATCCTCTGTTCTACTGTCTTCCTTCAACAGTGTACAATTTGAATCACCTTTGTACTTTGCAAGATAGTAACACTAAGAGGGAGTAGATTCCATTCTGAAAAAGTTTAGACAATGAGCCCAAACTCTGAATAATGCTAATTAAATAGAATAAATCACAGCAGATATGGAAGGATGTACAATAGTTAAACTATGATTATTTTCCATGTGAATTTTCATAACTGTGATTAGACCTAATCATTCTGTTTTGAGCAGCCATAATAAATTCAGATTTTTATTATGGAGCCATTTTATAGCAATTCCAAAAAAACTTATAGAAAAAGGCTTTTTTTTTAAATTGTAAGAAGCTTTTGCATTTGTAGAGAATGAATTAGGCGCATTTTCTTTGCTGTTGACAAAGTACATTCCTTTTAATCTAGTCATTATAGGGAAAGTCAGCAAAAGCAGGGGAGGAAATACAGAGAGATTATAGGAAATGACTGTTTAAAATACATCTGCAAATGAGTAATGCTGGGCTTGTGTTGCAATACCCCCATCAGCTTTCCTAGAGCTGTATGCTACAGCTATGCTGCACAGTATGTGTGCGTTTTTATGTCATTTTTTACAGACTTAAAGGTGCTCCACAGCATCATACAATCAGAATTCAGGATATGTGATTTGAACTTCGTAGGATACCACTAATTTCATAAATTCACATATATTATTTAGTTTATTATTCGTTGGAACCCAAGTTCATTGTTTACTTTGAGGAAAGTGTGTCTTGGAAACTCCTAGAAATTCCATCAAATTAAGAATTTAGCTCAGAATTAAAAATGTAATGCATAGAAATAGTTGCCTAGTTTTGGATCGGTTATTTACGAATGTTGAGTACGCTTTCCAGAGTAGGGTGATCTTTCAGTCTGTTTCTACAGGCACTAGCTTATTAAGTGAGATGGAAGAACAAGGTATTCCTAGTGATTATATTCTGAAATTGTCATTGAAAACACTCTGACCTATTTTTAAGAAGTGACTTGTTCTGTTTCTTTCCAAAATAACAAATCAATTAGTGCCAATTACAAATAGTTTACCTCCAAAAACCCATTTAAAAATCAATTTTTTAAGCATTAAGTCATTCATTCCTGCATTTTATTTAAGTAGACTCAAAATAGATACATATTTTTCATTATTAAGTTTTGTAAACAAATTCATTCCTAGCCCAACTTGTAATCACAAATAGAAATTATTTTTAAGTGCTAAAAATAAGAATTTATTGATAAGGAAAAGATAGGCGATCTTTCTCTGTGGTGTCTCTGGACAAATAGTACTGTTGTAAGAGTAATAGATCTAGCAGAGGAAACTGTAAGAAACAGAATACAGAGTTCCAGGACAAGATGCCAAATAGCTGTGAAGACTGACTATTTTTAAATAAAAGCAGTGTTCACTCTGGAGTCCAAAGCACCCTCTTATAAAACTAGAAATAAACATCTGTTAGTTTTTCCACCGTAAACCTTCATTTTTATGGGTTTATAATAGAGTCATAAAAAGTCATTCCTTGCTGAAACTTGACATCATAAAAGCCTAGGAAAGTCCTTTGGGTAAGTAATAAATAGATTAAAGGATGATGGAAAGGTATGCTTACAGTACAAGCACACACAAAATTTCACGCCCTTGCCCATTTGACTTGTACCCTTTAATCATAGTTCAAAGCTAGGCAGAATTTCTGCTTTGAAAAAATGTACTTATGGATGCAGGAGATACTTTTCCAATTCCATTCCAAAGTGAAGGTGGAAAACTCAGAAGGAGTGAACTTTTCTGAGGATTTGCCTTCATCAGCAGGGTGCTACTGGAGCTCATGAGACCTGTTCCAGAACTCTCATCAATTTTGCATTGGTCTGATGTATCTTCATACCTATTTCATTTTCTTCCTTCCTTCCTTGTTCTAGATCAGTAAAAATTGTAATCAGGTGAATTTCAGGACAATGTAAAGCATTACTCTATGCCTTCCTAGTAAAATATGACCTTGCAAATAAAGCAAAAATCCACATTCAAAATAAGCCAGATTGGAAAATTTATGACAGTGTATTTTGCTACATACTAAAGGACAGCATAAATAATGTTCCTTGGAATATCAATGGAAAAAAATACTTGTCCTTCTTTATTTCTTTTAATTCTGGATGCAAATAGGAAAAAAAAAGTCACACTTTTTGCAGGCATCTGTGAACTTTAAGGAAATCACTGGCTATTCCTGCATGGACTACCATTCTTGTGTAATATCATGGTGTCATGGGTGTGTGATCTTGCAAAATCAGAAGAGGTGCAAAAGCACATCACCTGTGCTGCTTTTAACTCTTCAGACCTGTTTCTAAGAAGCAGCTGCCAATAGCTTGATTAGTTTTAGGCATAAATATACATGTTGTGACAAAAATCCTTGAGGCAGTGTTCTGGAATCATTTTATAGCTTCAGTTATTGATCTGTTTAGGACGTGAATGGAGCCATATCACTTTTAGAATTAAATAATGACAAAGCTGAATTTGAAGTATCACTGTTGTGAACAAAACCTATAATATATTAAAAAAGATGAAGATAAAGCAGATTACCTGGCTTCTGCTTTGTAAGCCGTTAACGTGAGTACTATTAATTTCCAGCTCAAGGCCTGGAAATTCACATATGGAGAAGGTGTGTGATTCTATTATAAATTAAGCCTCATTGCACATCCCTCTTTGTTTCTGCTATGTCATTTCTCCTAATCCTCATTCACTATTTTTTAAGGGTAAATTTTTAAACATTATTGTCTGACTTTGTATATATTTCTTACTTTTTGTTTCTTAGTGAACTCCATTTATATTGCTAATGACTCATGACTATATGAAGGAATACAATCAAGGAGTATTAAAATCATTTGCAGGAAATAACTAATCTTGGGTAATTTTAGATTTCTTTTTAGGAATGTTTTGTTTATGATGGCTGATTTACTTATGAATTACTGTGAGTGATCTTTTTGTCAGAGTATATTTTCAAAATATGAGGCTTCTGCAATACTTAATATGAGCACTTCATCTAACTGAATAAGGCAATAACAGCAAGGTAGATACAAAGAAATCTCCTATTCAGTACAAAGGGCAGTATTGTTTAATCTTATAGGTACTTTCTCAAACAGTTCCACCATGGAAAAACTTGTTGGTGATGATAAACAATATCAACAGCTAAATATTGAGATAGTCTAGATTGGAATTACACACATTTGAAATGCTAGTCCGAAAGATTTGAAATTAAATCCACGTTTGGATGAATGATGACACAGGATGATTAAAAATTCATAGCAAAACACTGCTAAGATGAAGTTCACGCCAGAATCAGAATGTGGCTTTTTCTTTCTATAACCACCTCTCTGATTATCTAATAGAAAGCACAAATAAGAAGTGAAAGTCATCAGACTGGAGTAGCATTTGATAGAGAAGGAGTTGTTTGTTGAGCAGAGGTAGGTGATATTTTTACCCTAGTAATGCCACTTCTGACTTCAGCATAACATAAAGTAATATTTAATAGCAAAGATAACTAAAACTGCAGGAAGAAATACTGTTAGATAAATGTGAAAGATGCTAAGATTGAGCATGGAAATAGTCAAGTAATTTGCACAATACAATGTACTGAAGCAACAACCATTCCATGTTGTTATTCACAACCTCAGACATTAAGTGAATAGTTTTTTTGTTTTTTTTTTTTTTTTAGTTAGGTATCAACTTTTCCACTTCCAAAAATGTCAGAAGAGGAAGGAAGGGTGATTTTTATTTAACTTTTTTTTTTTTTTTTTTTTTTTAATCTTAGAGGAGAAATATAAAGACAGAACTAAAGGCAGACTATCTGTTCTAGTGCAGAGAACTTAAATATGCAGTACCCAGTAATTCAGTGGAGGTAGTCTGAACCCTTTTAAAAATACTATGTCTGAGATCTGCTTATATAGATCTATTAGAAAAATGTAGGCTGTCTCATTAATGTCCACCAAAACAAGAAAAATGTTCCCCTGTATTCATGTGGCTTTGGACCACTTTCCTCACAAGAACATACTTCATTTTAGAATGGCCATCCTTGTTAGCATGGTCAATTAAGGAAGGAAACTGGAAAGGGGCTCCAGAATATTTTCATTAGCAGTGCCCTAGTCTAGACTGAATACCTAAGGATTCAGTAATGCAACTGTAAGTAAATGTTATTTATGAAGAACAATTAAACATTTGCTGTTTCCCTCTTAGTACTAGCCTTTCTGTGGAATTTCATTTCAGTAAGACAATAAGAATTCATTTTATATCTTTCATAAATGTGAGAATCAGAAATAAAGGTTTTATTAAGGAAGCTTCAACTTGTCCATTTGATGTTTTACTATTATAGCATGAATTTCTTCAGAAAAGATATTAGATTAGCTTATCCCCAGTTAGGGAAGAAACTGATTAATGCAATGCCAGATCAAGGTTATTATATCAGTGATAAGAATCTTGCAAAAAGCCAAAGGCAGACAATAGTATTTGCATTTAATGAAACAGTGATTTTTATAATGTAGCTAACGAAGGGAAAGAAAGATCTTGTGCCAATAAAAATCTCATCAGGTGATGGCTTCGACAGAGAATCTCAGTATCCTTGTCACCCAGAGCTGTCGTAAACAAACTACTGATGAGACAATAATAATAATTAACATAGTGTTAATGGGACATAGATGCTCACAGCTATTTTTGAGCTACAGTGTGCTGAACGAATGCCAGAAAGTGCATGTGGCATAATATCAGAACATGCTTCTTTTTCCATTTGCTATGGTAGCTGTTGGATTTCTTCTTATTCTCAGCGGCAAACCCTTATTGTAATCTGATAGTATTCATTTTTGTCCTCAAAGAAACTATACATTAATTCATAATACTTAGTGGATCAGAATCTCAAGTATTGCATTTTCAGAATGTGTCAGTTCTTTGAAGCTGTCCATCAAGTCAAAATGTATACCTATAAATAGATCATTATTACTGATTAGCCCTATATACAAAATAATCTTTTTACTAATAAAGCTGATGTAAAAAAAATAGATCTTGAGGCAATATAAATAACAAACAGAAGATTTCCTTTTTTTCGTTTTTTCCATGACTTGGATGAGAGAAGCTTCAAACATGTGTATAAGTGGCCATAGATCATTTTTTGGCTAAAACAATGGGGTGTTTGACTGACATTCCAGATCTGTTCCCTCCTTTGGACTTTTGGCATGAATGTTAAAGAACTGCATGTTTTTTGTCTTCAGTCACTTAAGCAAATGATGAAACACATTACACTGAATAGTCTTAATAAATAAGCACAGAATACTAATGTTGGCTTTTGTCTCACTAGTTATGCCACTGCACAATATCTAATAATAAAAAGAAATATTACTTTACCTTCTCCACGTCAAGGTTTTACCTGTCTGGTATTGTCTCCTTGTAAATGTGATTTAAGTCTGTCCAGATGCTACGTTTTAACTTCTTTTCTAATCCCATCATACTTCCTTCATGTCAGATTCCTAAATTTCTATTTTAAACATGTTCAGTCAGACATCTCCAGCCATTTATAAATAAACTGAGGAACAAACATGAAATAAATGTATATTGGCTGACAGTCTTACCCTCTCAAGTGATCAGACAGTATTGTGCTCATCCTTTGTCCTTAGTGTTCTTCCAGTTTTTTTATGAACTAGAGCCTATTCCTTGCAAAAGCTCCCTGTGCAAATAAGAAAAGATTGACCTTGAGTTACAGGAATTCATGGTACGAAACATAATTATTATTATTCCAGTATTAGCAAATATTGTTAATATGTAACATAAAAAATGTTAGTATATTTGATTATTACTGAATTGTTATTCCAAATTCTTGTCATAGTTGGAAAAGCTTACTTTCAAGTTGCAAATATGTTTTTTTTCTCTCTACCATTGTAGAGAAGTGTTAAATAAATAATTTGAACATCTCTTAGGGAAGGTAGCAAAGGACAAATTTAAAGTGCCCAAATATATGATTTTTTTCCAAATGTCATGCTTTTTGAGTCTGGGCACGTGTTTTTTTAATATTAAAGTTGGCAATATCACTGTTCCAAATCGGAAAACATCATTATATAAGAAATATTAACATTGGCATTCTCTCAGCCAATGAATAAAAGCTTCTTCTGATCCATAATATGAAAAAAAATCCATTAAATGTAAAGGATTTCTGATTCACAAACAAACTTTTTGTTTAGTTTCTGACACAGGTATGTCCTGTTCTAGGACAGATGTTTCTCACTGCTGCAGGAATAATAACAAAATGCCAACAAAAATGTTCCTGTGACTTTTTTTTTTTTTTTTTTTTTGTAATTATGATCATCTAATAGCAACTTGAATCTAGATTTTTGCAAAATGCATTCTTAGAATTATACTCTTAAGTAAGTTTGAATAACTCCACTTGAAGACCACCTGGAATACCTGATCTGACAGCTCTCCTTAAAGAGCGTTTATTTGGAAAATATACACTCATATATACAGGAAAATGTTTCTAGTGTGCAGGATAGAAAGACTTCAAGCTTCTACTATGATTTCAAGACATATCAACAGACATGCAGATACATAGGAGAACCCTATTATGGCACACAGCTTATACTACCCAGTCCTAGGGAACTTACGTGCAACAGTGACATCTTGCCATTACAAGTATAATGCCTGTACTGCTCTAAAAGCACAGATTATATGATGTGTGACAGATCATGCTGCATCCTGCATACATGCTACTGCTGCTCTACACTCCTCTAAGTTGTCCAAGTTTGGTGTTAGTCAAATCGCAACTCTCCTGAGGAGGCATTTAGGTGACTTGTTTGTCAATCCAGCAACATGAAAGAACCACAGCTTTCTCTTGATGTCACCCACAGATGCACAGCATTTTGAAAGCAAGGTAGGTGTGGGCCCATTTGCAAAGGATGCTGTTGATGTAACCACAGGCTAATGCGCAGCTAGAAGTTTCTTAGATCTTATAAACATATGGTGCTTTGACTAATGTATGTTGCATCAAGTCATTTTAAACATGATATCTTCTGTAATTTTATATAGTTAATTTCAATTGATTATTTTGCACTTAAAGAAGACATCACAGAATGATAGGTAACATCAGGTCACTAGTTGACAAAAATTTGAATAGAGAAGGTATATCATCTTTCTGGTGTTAGATTAGCTTACAGTATTACCAAAAAGAATGATGTATGAATTTCAATCTAGTGCAATTTCTGGTAGAAAGCCAAAAGAGGTTACATATTTATCAGATAATATGTTGTTGTCCTTGCTGTTTTTATTTTATCTAAATAAACAATGCAAAATCATCATGTATTTTTAAGTTTCTTGCTAAAAGTAAGATTAGCAGAAATGTCCCTGATCCCCCTTCTACACAGGCTATTGCAAAGGATTTTTGTTTCTTTTTTTGTTATGAGAAATGAAAGAATGTTTTTATTTGTCTAGATTATATATATATGTTTTTTAACAAGATCAAGACTTTGAAAGAGATATAAAAAGCAATTTCCCTGAGGAAAGGTTTTACTTTGGAGTTACCACTTTATAATGTTGGAAACAAGCTACAGATATATTTCTAGGGAACTTCTTGGGAATGATCTCTTATAATTACTCAAGTGAAAAAGTATTGAATCTATGGAAATGTATATCTTTCGATTAGACTTAGAAATGAGAGCTGATGAGTAGCATAGTACAAGTCATTTGTCAACTCTATCAACTCATACTGTGTGGACTTGTCAATATTTTACCCCTGCTATCACTTTTTTGCATGGATGGGAGTAGCTACTCCAGGCAAGTAGGTTGGTACAGGATAAGCAACGCAACTCCTCAGTACCCTGAAAGATAGAGGCTTTTATTGATTTCTCCAGCTGTAACTACAATACTATCAAGTTGCATCTTGCAAACAAAGTTAAAAGATGTGTATGAATGCACGAGCGTGCATTAATGCTGATTGAAACCAAAAGATCTGTATCTCTCTTTCATGACACATGAGCTTAAAACAATATGACATTGTCCTTTCTCAGCCTGAACAGCTCACCAAGCTTGACAAGGACTCCAATAGAAGACGAGTAGTTCTGCATCGTAAGGCTTTTGATGGAAGACATAAATGTACTGCTCTGTCTGACTGCTCTCTAAACATGCTAGAAAAAATGACAGCTTATCAAAATTAAATGCCATGTTGTTCCCATGAAAGCAAAGCAAACATGATGAAGGCTTTCAGCAATGGATGCAGATTTATTTTAGACTGTTTTCCAGCACCTTGCAACTATGCAATAATGATAGTTTATTCAACCAGTTGCCTGTGCATAGAGAAAGAGAATATTTTTTTAAGCTGCAGTTTGATAAATTCTTCTAAAAATCAGTTTTTTTCTCTCTAAACAATACAGGATAGATAACTGTGTTAAAAAGATGGCTGTAAAATCCAGAGTGAATTAAGATACATATATTGAAAGCCAAAGCTGTGTGTGCTGCCTTTTGGAGCCCTTTGATTACATCAGTGACAGAAACATTCTTTAAATCTTGCAGTTACGAAAAAAGTGTGAAAATATGATGTAGCATAACCAATGCTATTTCTGTCTTTGTTTATTGGCAGCTTGAAACAATTATTCTCACAAGTGTGAATTTTCCCATTTTCACTTTGTAAACTCAAAAGAGCACAAAAGAAAAGCTACATGTATTGTGATAGTTGCATTTGATTTTTCCAATTCCTTCAATTTTCTGCTCTTTAATCTAAAATTGATTTCCTTCTGTAAATCATTTCTGGCCTTCCCGTACTTATTTCTAGGCTGATCTTGAATACTTTTATGTCTATATTATGAAATATTTACGTAATTTTTAACATTTAAAATTCAAAAGTTGTTTCCAGTCTTTAACTTAAGGGTATAATAGTATTTCTTAAAAACAAACAAACTGAATTTGAATATTTTTAAGTCTCACAAAACTTTTTTTAGTAAAATCTAATGTTTGCCTTAGTTAAGAGAAAAACTGCCAGAATTTACTGCTATACTAGTAGTCTAGAATGGGAAAATTTGTAGTTTTTAGATAGATGTGTGCCCTTGAGATGTCTGGGTTACGTAACTTAAACATTCAGGGGCTATTACACAAATCAGCAGCAAGACAGAGATCTGGCTATAATATTACAAAAGTTATTTTTGTATGCTCTGCAGTGAAAAAGAAACAATAGGACACATTATTTTCCTTTTTGACTACTCTTCTTAATCCAGACGTTTACCTTTACTACTCTAAAGGTTGTTTCCTAATGTTCTTTGTGTTGATGCTTGTTTATATTTTTCCTCCATCTTTTATTCCAGTTAACCAAAGTTAGATGATGTTGAGCACTGCAAATATTTTGCCATCATAATCATCATCGTAAATCATAGGCTATAAGACCTGTTTTGTGTTTAGAGGAATCAGCTTTTTTATTGACTGTCTTCCATAATTAATAGCACTTTACTTTGTAAATCAAATTAGCCCACTTTTTCTATAAAGATTTAGCGTGAGATCATTTTTTAAAACACTAAATGACCTTGACAAAAACGAGGGATCAATAACATGTTGATTAGCAGTTTGTTTTCAGTAATATTGGATGTTTCCCTCGTCGTTAGTTTTTCCTGTTGCAAGACTTGCAGAGGGTGAAGGTCATTGATACCTCCTGGCAATGCTATTTTCCATAAACAGTTGATTCTGCTTATGTCTAACACTGATGGATTCACTTAGGCATGTGTATAGATTTTGCTAATGCGTGTTTTAATCTACACTTCTTTAAATTACAAGATTCTGGGGGAAGAATGCTTGTCAACCATTTTGCCAGAAATAAATAGTTTTGGTTATGATGGGAGAGAACTTCGGTTCTGACCATTCTTTCAGATTTACTCCAGTGTTGCTGTGGCTAAAAACTGTGACAGACTCTGGAAAAATGTATTATGTGTTGATAAAAGCAACAGATGTTGAAGTGTAGGTTCAGACTTCCTAAGAACAGACGTTCCAGATGTTCTTAATTCTTCTCTGTCCTTACTCTTCATTTATAAATAAAAGCAGTATATTTGCTATGCTTAAAGGACTCAGTTAAAAAGATGATGAAAGGTAATAGGTTACTGTAGGTTATGTAAATAATCCAGTTAGACATAAGTACCTGTCCTAATTAATGACAAAATTACAATTTTGTCAGCTAGAAAGTGGCTATGTGAGACATTTGTCTCTTTTTCAAGTAGCCATTAAACATCAGAATTTGTCATTGAATGAAAAGACTTAAAAAAACCAATCTAGAATATTCCTGACATTTACAGTCTTCTTAGACTTTGAATTCGGATGTTAAATTTACTAGAATTTCCATAGGCTGTACTTTTCTACCTCTTTTTTAGGTTCTTTCATTGTAGATCCATGCCTGCATAGGGTGCTCTAGGATATGAGAGGTATTCACAGGGCCAGTGACCCATGCCAACACAGATGGATTATAGTGCCTTTGCCAGCCTCTGGTTTTAGGTTTTTTGCTCAAAAGAGGAATTTTGGAAAACTAAGAAAACTTAAGTTTAGCAGCCATCTGCATGCTCCCAAATGATGAGCATCTCAATAGAGCTAGAAGTTAGTTAACTTTCTCCCATTTTACCCCATGATCCAATCACTAATCCTGGCTACATCTCTTGCAGTGCTGTGGGCTGTCAGGATGCTCTGTGTGAGTCTGGCTGGAGGGGTGGCTGTATGACAGCACCTACAGCACCTGCCCTCTTAGTGCACTGCTTGTTGCAGAGAATGAATTCCACTTTTTCATATTATCTAAGTACAGCAGAGAAAAGCAAAAGTGTTTTGAAACTGGGCTCCCTGTGGTTACTTTGTGCTAAGAAAGGTCTGTTTACATCAACTTTAAAGCTATTTCCATCAGGATGTTTTGTTACCGCTATTTCTGACTAATGTTAGAACTTGTAATTTCTCTGTTTTGTTGGTGCCATAGTGTTGAAGAGACTGCTTATTTTCTTCTTTATCTGTAATATGAAACTTCTGGTGGTATATCAGTCAACTGAGAATGATGATTGGCTCTGAAAATTCAGTCTTAACTGTTAACTATGGGTAACTTTAAGTATCTTCTCACACCTCATCAGCAAAGCTTTGAAAAGAATTTGTTTCCTGAGTCCCAGCATTTGGATAAAATATTCAGCTTTAGACCCAAGAAATATCAGGAATAGGTAAGATTAAATAGGAGTCTGTTTCTGTAGAGCTCGTTTGTTGTTTGTTTGTTTGTTTGTTTGTTTAACATAATCATACTTAAAATAATCAAATTGTTTTTTTTCTCTCTGGCTAAATCGACAGAGAAAGAATATATGTTCCTTTATCAGCTACTAGAATATGACTGTGTTATACATGCCTAAAATAATTATCAAACTATGCAGTTTGCGCCAGCACGTACATTGCGACTAAGATTATTAGTTCCTGCACAAAGGGTGAGATAATTCTTTCAAATAAGTATCTAAAGGTTTTTTAATGGTATTTAGGTTTTAGCATGTTTTTAATGTTATAGGAGATTAGAAGCATACTGAATGAATTCTATAATACGCTCCACGAAAGCCAAAATGCATTTTATGCATCTTCTGTTTCTAATATTTTCTTATCAGCATGTTACATAAACCAAAAGTGCATAGCCAATGAAAGCCACTTCTCTATAGTTAAAAATGTTTTTTTTTTTTATGTCCAAAATATGTATACCAAATTAAATACTTATTTTTCACAGTGTAACTTAGTGTCTTTATCAGAGATCTATAAGAAAGCATTGCTAAGAAAGTTTTCATCTTAGAAAAATTTTAATAATGCAGAAATGTAAACAATGTAGTTGTCTGGATGGTACTATATATTTTTCAAATTAGCTAACTGCAAGGTCAGACATCTGGAAATCACAAATATAGATCATGTGGGAAATGGAGTAATTCATTTCAGAAAACACTGACTCTGGATAGGACTGAAGGACTATATGCTCATGCCTGGTAATGAGCTGACTGGGAGCTTCTAAAGGTGATTCCATGCTTTAGAAAGCACATATAGTCCTTGGTTTACGAGTAGGAGAATCTTGCTTGTAAGTAGGAAAGCAATTACTTAAATTTTATGTGTCATTCCTTGTACTACTGCTGTGGTAATATATATGATTCTAGTGTCCAGCCTTCAGAAAGAACATAGAAAATGGAAAAGTTTTCCCCAAAAGCTGCAAAAGCTGGAAAAAGTCAACATATAGATGAATTTTAATCATTTATGATAAAGAGAAAAAAGCTGAAGTATGGGGGCATCACGGGAAATATCCGTATGAGATGTCATTTAATTGCAAAGAGATTGATTGTTTTGGTAAAGGAGGATATTACAAGGCACAGAAGCTTAAAGAGATAGAATTAATGTAGGAATGGTGAAATATAACTATACAAAAACAATATCCAAAGCAAAAAAAATTCCCTTCCTAAAATATAAAAAGCATTGCTGGTTTCTTGCAATGATATAAATCCTCAAATCAAAAGTCAAGAAATCTAAATCAAATCAAAAGTAGAGAAGGCATTTCCTTTAATTCTAATTTACATCTTGCATACTTGAGGAGGGATGAGAACCACTTTTTGCAAAATATTTTGAGAGGACACTTTCTGTAATACTTTTCAGGTTTTCCTTTGATGTCTTTGATCCATCCTTTCACCAGACCTCATTCTTGCCAAAGATTTATTCCATTAAGAAGACTTTGAGGCTCCATTTTTAAGATGTGTAAGCATTATGCCACACAAGAGTAACAGATATCTTCAAAATGAAGATACAAGCTTATGCAAACCTAAATTCTATTGATTTTCATTACAGCGCTATGTGGAGTGATCTAAAAAACTCCTCCGAACTGAGTAAATTCCTTTAGGGATGGAGCAAAGTTGTTAGAACATCAGGGCATGCTGGGTGCTCTCTAGCTGTCACCTAGTGGTGATCCCAGTACCAACAGCTCACCAGGAACTAAAGCTGCATTTCAGGAATTACCACTGTAATGAAGTTCTCTTTGTCCTTTTTTAGAGAACTGCTGTTTGAGTTTAACTTCTGAATTTAGATGATCCATTAGAAAGATCAATTCTTTAACTATTATTTAGGACTCTGTCAACTCTCCTTGTGATATGAAGACTGTTTGTCATTCACCTAAATGTGGCTGCAGTCCAGATAGACAATTCTAACTAACTAACTAACTAACTAAATAAATAGTTACTAACTATAGAAAGTGTAGAAATCTCTTGCTTGAGACATAGATCTACCACTCACCTCTTTTCCTTTTCTGTTCTTCCTAAATGTTCTTGAATCAGAGAAAAGAACCTGCTGCAGTGTGGCAGTTGTGTCCATGATAAATATATATTTCTGTAATCCTCTGAGGAAGGAGTATGAAGCTGCAGCAGTCTTTACGTGCACAATTTACAGTATGGATCCATTCACTGCAGTTAGTAAGCAGGAAGTTTTTTTAAATTCTCAGACAAACTACAGAAAAATTAATGTTTTATTTGCCATGTTGCGATAGTCTTCACTTTTATCAGAGAAAATGTGTGTAAACAATAAAACTGAGCGCTCAGATCAGAGAGAAACTCTCCCTGGCAAAGAGCACAGCACAACTTCTGTGACCTGAGAGAAAATGCTTTTACAGCTCCACTGTGCAAAATAAGAGGTCTTTCTTGTGCACTCCTAGGTAGAGGGAGGCAAAACTGTTTGGGTCCAGCAAACATCTGGTAGCTCAGCAATGACATAGAAGTGCTCATTGGTTCTGACAGCTGCCTGCTTCACAGCGGTATTTAAGCAGAAATATTTGAAACTGATTAATATGAATAATGAAGGATTGCATGATCTGTGACAGAAAGAAACTTCACCATAACTTAACTCATTAATGAAAAGAATGTTTCCTGTATAAGAAAAATCCTTATTTATCGTTTTCCTCATTTGCAGTACTCCATTTTTAACAACTTGACAGCAAATAAGATTTTTAACAATAATTTTCTCCATCAGACACTGTTAGTATTTCACTGTGAAAAAGGTTGAATGGGATGTCATTGTTCTTTAACTTTAACAAGTGCTGCTGATGGATGTGGTCCATTTAAATGTACAACAGAGAGCTGAACTAGATAACGAACTTATTATTACTCTCTGAGGATTACAGGTTAGTCCCAGAGGAGTGCAGTAAGCCATCTACTGGCAGTATATCTACTGGCTAAACAATAGCCAGAAGGCTGACTGGAGATATTGATTTACTTTCTAGGCCATTTAGACCTTAATGGTGGAGAAAAGCTGAAGTGCTGTTTACTTTTCTGCCAGAATCGACCAAACAACAAGTCCATTTTTTACAGACTTTTGATTGATTTCGCTTAGAGGAATTAGAGGTGATTTATTTTTAAGCTGAAAGCAACTCATAAATATCTCCTGCTACACTGTTTCCCTGAGAGTAAACGTTAAGTGGAAATACTGAGAAATACTTTGCTGCAAATCAATGTGTGCAGGTAATACTCCTCAGTAGCAACAGTCAGGTGTTGGACACCTTTCTCCAGGGTGGTCAGGACTCAACAGCATGATGCATAGTAGTTTTAGAAGCCTCAACTTTTGTGAACTGGAACGAAACTGATTGCTCGGCTGAATTTGTGCCAGCTGTACCCTGCTGACTTAGAAAAGGGCTGTGGTGGTGGGAGCATAAGTGGTGCTCAAGGTCAGTAGTGAGCAGCTTTAATATTTGATGGATGACAGTGGTAATTTGTCACGTGACAGTTCACCGTGATACTTTATACTCGCAAGAACTCTCTAGCTGTAAGAGGCAACTGGGAGAAGAAACATGTTTTGGAATGAAGCACTTTCGAAATGGAACAAACTTTAAGAAATGCTGCTGAGCACACTGAAAGATGCAGACACGACTAAACACAATATAATATATTCATTATTTCCTGATATTTAAATAAATAATAATAATAATAATAATAATCTATCTGGATAACCTGTCTTGCAAAGGGCTAAGATTTATACAAGAGACTGAGGGTGTCAGGTATGTTAGTGCTGTGAAAAAAAAGTTAAGTTACCAAAATGAAAGGAAAAAAAGAAAAATCTCTAGTATGTTCTTGTAGAACTTAAAAAGTAGAGCTGGTACGATAATAGTATTCCTACAGAGAGATAAAAGCCACAATTTTACATTAGTTAAAAACACACAGTCTGTAATTAGTACTTAGGAAAATTCTGTAGGTATTAGTTCACTTGAAAAGATAAGAATTTTGTTTCAGAAAGCATAGTGCAGTTCTGCCTAACCTTAACAGCCTCTTTGTCTCATAAAAGCAGTGTTGTTTTCACTGAACAGGTTTGGCTTTTTTCACCCCCTTCCCTGAAGGGACTTAGATTTAGTTAATGTGCTTAACACAGAAGCATGTACCTGTTACCTGAAAACTGTAATTACTGACAATTCTGGGACTTGCACAAGAGTGTATAAATATGGATCTTTTCAATCTGAAAGTTATATTTCAAATCTTGTGTCTTATTCTATGTCCTCATACCATCCAAGTAATGAATTGTAGTCTGATACATTTGATTCAACCTTGACTATGCATTACATACTACATGGAATCATAGAATCACAGGGGTTGGAAGGGACCTCTGAAGGTCATCAGGTCCAACACCGCTGTTAAAGCAGGTTCTCTAAAGTAGGTTGAGCAGGAAAGCATCCAGACAAGTCTTGCATATCTCCAGCAAAGGAGACTTCACAACCTCTCTGCTCTGCCACTTTTGGAGATGTTCTTCCTTGCATGTCTTAGGGAAATTCCCATGTTCCATTTTTTGCCCATTGTCCCTTGTTCTAGCACTGCACATCACTGAAATGGGCCTGGCCCCATCCACTGACTCCTGCATTTTAGATACTTATAAACATGGATGAGATCTTATCTCAGTCTTCTCTTCTTCAGGCTGAACAATCCCAGGTATCTCAGCTTTTCCTTGTACAAGGCATGCTCCTTGCCTCTAATCATCTTTGTGACCATCTGTTGAACACCCTCTAGAAGTTATCTGTCTTTTTGGAACTAAGGAGCCCAGAATTGGTCACAGGATTCCAGCTGTTGCCTCACCATGGCAGAGTAAAGAACAGGATCACCTCCGTCCAGCTGCTGGCCCTGCTGTTTTTAATGCACCCAAGGGAACCAGGCTTTTTTGTCTGTGAGGGCACATTGTTGGCTCATGACCAACCTGTTGACTGCCAGGACCCCTAAGTCCTTCTCTGCAGAGCCACTTTCCAGCAGGTAATACCCTATCTGTACTGATCATAGAATCATAGAATCACCTAGGTTGGAAAAGACTTCCAAAATCATCTAGTCCAACCGTCCACACATCACCAATATTTCCCCACCAAACCATACTCCCAAGTGAAACACCTAAATGTTTCTTGAACACCTCCAGGGATGGCAGACCAGCCCACTCCAGCAACCCACTGACAGGAAAAATAAATCCCTTTCTCTGGACAAAATCCTAAACAAAAGACTAAAATACATTACTGTATTTAAAAGTTGTAAGGACTTCATTAGACGATAAAACAGTAATCATTTTTAGTGCTGCTGTATGTGTGGACTGATGCAAAGGATCTGCAAAAAAGCTGAAAATCTCAACATATACATCATCCTAATTCTTCACTCAGTGTTACACTGGAAAATGATGACTTGGTCTGTGCTCCCAGTTGATAGACTCAAGTGTTTGATCCAACTTCTTTTTATAAAACACGTCCTGTGTAGTCAGCATGCTAAGCTTAGTGCATACTGCTGTGAAGGGCCAAGCAAAAAATTTTGTTTCATACGTGGTTCCTCTTAAATGTTTTTGTTTGTTAAGATTTGGAGAAGTTCACTTGCCCTTTCTCAGAACTAACATTGTAGAGCCATACTTTATGGGTTTCGTTACTTTTCTTCAGACACAAAAAGCTTATTGCAGAATACGTTTTGCACATCCATTTTAGATGCCTGTCTTATATAATCTAATATACTCTTAAGATTTGAATTTTTTTTTTAAAAAGAAAGCCAAGCCTGCAAGCTATATTCTGTAATTTAAATGCAGCTATTTGTGTTGGTGGAAATATTACCTGCAGTTCTCAGGAACTATAGTGATGCAGCATTTTTTACACTGACAATTTCTATTTCCTTATCAATATGCTCAAAATTCACAAAATATTGTGCATGTTTTTTAACAAAAGATGTGCGTCTGATGCTTTCTGTGTAGCTAACGACTCTGTCTGTACCAGTTTAATTTAGACTTCTGTTTGTTTTGTCTTGTTACTTTTTAAATTCAGGCTATGGAATGAACAGAAATAGAAGGCAGAGTACATATACTTTAAATGTAATTTGAATGGCTTATTTTGTCTTAGTTTATATAAACTAGAAAATGGCTAACTAAACTAAAATTACCGACTTTTATACTGCAATATAGCCCCAATTCTGCTAACATTGAAGTACTTCATTTTATCTGCCTGTGAGTAGCTCCTTTGATTTCTGTTTCTTACCTTAAAAGCATACACCCTAAAATCTGCACTTATTTGTTTAGATTTAGGCAACCTTTTAAACCACTGCAGTTTTCAAGTCAACCAGTCTTTGCAATTCCACAAATTTGTAGAAATCAGATCAATGATTCTAACTGACAGTATCCTCATTTACCATGTTTGACTTCCTTATCAAGTTTATGTCCTAGATTATTACTGACTTTGAAGCAAAGAATGATCTCTTCCGTTTGTCTCAGGAGCTGAAAAGCAGTGAGTAAGGATGAAGTTCAAAGAAATCTAAATCTGGTTTGTGTTTTTTTTTTTTTTTTTTGCCTTGCAAGTAAAGTGCATTAGGAAAGAAAACAACAGCTGGTAGCATGGAGCTGTGATAGATTTTAAAAAGCAGGGGTGAAGTAATGATTAGAAATGCAATATGTAGCTGTAGTATAAGAAGGAAAGCTGAAGGCTCTGAACAAGACAAATATAACTTAGGTAGAAGCATAGGTCTTACTTGATAGCTTAGAATTATCACCCATAAAGGTTCATTCCTCACCAGTTCTCTGGCTACAGAAAAGAATCCTACTAGATTGTTGCTAAATTTAACCATTGCTGTAGAATACGATTATCCAAAATATACAAAGGCAGATTTCTTGGAGTGACTTTTGTGTATATCCTTGTGAAAAAGGAGATAAATCTATAGACATCCTCAAATCAGAATGTATATAATAACTGGCATAGAAGACAATTGGAGAACCATTTTATGGATTTATTTTAAGCGTGCTTTTGAAAAGATGTTGATTTATTCTTGATTGCCTGTATTTTACATTGTAGTGTAGCACAAAGATTAAAAAATAAGTGTTCAAAATGCAACATTCTAAAAAGTGAAACAGATGACATGCGGCTACATAAAACACGGATGTTTGAAGACTTATTTGCTGCTCATCCAACAAGACTTCAGATGGAATGACTTTTGATCACACAACTCTATGCTGTGGAACAAAAAGAGGGAAGTGTGTCTGGCTTTATCTCACCCATTTAGGTGCTACTCAGTGTAGAAAGTTTTGTATTTTGAAGTGAGGTGATAAGTAGTTATAGCTGTAGAATTTATTATTTATATAGCCACCATGTGCATCTTCAATGCTGAGTTCTGATTTCTACTAAGTAAAGATCTTCTGTCACAGCAAAATGCATTCTGAAGTCTCTGCAGAAGCTATTATAGAGCAACGTTTTCAACCACAGCTGATGACTGTGTTCAGTTTTCAGGGGAAAAAAAACGTTACCTAAAAATATATACTCTCATAGACCATTAATGCTATTTCCAGGTTTCTAAACCATGCGGCCTTTTAAAAGCAAAAACTGCAAAAAAAAAAAAAAAAAAAAAAAAGCCATCCTAGCCTAGACAATAGAAAAGGATGTACTGTTACTTAATATCTATGAACTTCTGTTTCACAAAGAGAATAAGGCTCGGCCCATGTGTTTCACATGTTTCATCTACCTGTTCTTTTGCATGGTCTGCTCCTAAGAGCTAGCAGTTGTGCTGTAACCATCCTGTAGGAAATAAGGAAGCACAACTTTCTGGATGGAAGGATAGATTACATGGAATTTCATCTGAGCTTTCTCAGAAGAGGAGACTAGAAAGTAGGAACAGCTGATGTTGGGTTTTGTATTTAAGGCACTGTAGGGAATACAGGTGGATTGGGTTGAATTTCAAGTTCACTTCCTGAGCAATTCTGTGTGGTAAGTCACTAAAAGTCTTATGAATGCAGAAGATTAAATGTCTTGTCCTACCTAAGTACTTAAAGGGTAATGGTTTTTAAATTCTCCTTCTGCAGTGAAAAGGAGGAATATTGAGACTTCATTTATACTGTGGAGTTTTTTTTTAATTGCACTTTTTTGGGCTTTTTTTGTTTCTATTTATGTGAATTGTATTTTTTTTTTTTCTATTTATGTGAATGTCCATTGAGACAAGACAGGTTTTCAATTTGAAATTAGACACCTAAACATGAGTTTTAGGGGAGCTTGTGTACATATGATCTAGATGTCAACCTTCTGATTTCAGTGAATTGAGAACCAGTTAGTGTCTCTCTGTGAAGCCCAGAGAGCAACTCTGCCTACTTAGTTCCAATGAATCACACCTTTAGTGTCATTTGGTTAATGTCTTTTGTTTCCGAGGGGATACAGCTGGCAAGTTCAAAGGCATACAAAGATGTTGACACACCTAAGTCTGATGTCAAACTGAATCACAGGTAAGGCAACTAATTCTTAGAAGTGGTCCTCTCTTAGAGGTGGAATCAGAAGGCAGTGAAACCTGAAAAGGATGAGGCTTCCTAAACTCATAAATCTGTTCATTCAGTAAAAGAATCTTTAAAGTTCTGTGTATCCCAGTCATCAAGGCAGAGATGTTTAGTCCAGCTTCGATTTCATCAGACCTAAATATTTCTGGAGGAATTCTGAGGAAAACAGATTTTGCCAAAAAAAGATTTTCTCCTACACAGACTGTCTGATGTTTCTGTCATGTCTTCATGTAAGAGTTGCTCACTGTTCCTTTGAAACATATGATTGCTTACTTTTTTTCCTTTACTCCTTAACCTCCTTTTTGCATTCTGCTTGGCAATGGCGTGAAGCATGGTGTTTTGGGGGAATGTGGAGGGGGTTTTTAGGCAAGAATTAAATTGCAGCATTGAGATACTTTGTTATTTCAGTGGAAGCTAGAATATAAATATTGGGTAGAGGAAAAGATAAAATAATTACATATGCACGCCTACTTTACAAGGAAGTAAAACTGGTTGATATGTTTGTTTGTTTTTAGAACAGTTACAACTGTGCATGTGAAGCAGCCAGTGAGGAATTGCTCCTTGCAAACCTGTCTCTGAACCTCTGAACTGCCTTAACAATGGTCTCATTAATTTAAGTGCTACTCAGTGTTGTATCTGCTCTTACATACTTATGTTAGTGGGTAAGAGAAAGGAAAACTGTTTTATTCTTCTGACATTATTTAAAGATGAAATGTGAAGGTCTGTGACATTGCTCTGAGACAGTAGGTCTATTATAACATATACAGAGACTTGGGTTTTTTTTTCTTCTTTTCTTAACAGAGTTTTGTTGATTTCTCTAGTACAACCAAGACTGGTAAATGTGGAACTGTTTATAGGCTTTATTTTTGCTCATGTTAAAAATCCTCTTCACATTAATGAGTCACTGGTGCCTCAGCATCTGCTCCCTAGATTGGGGGATTTGGGAAAGAAGCTGAAGGAAAAAATGAGGATAAAAATAAGTAAAATGTTAAAAGCAGAAATCTTTATGATGGGCAATAGATGGAAAGGATTTAAGAACTGTTACAGGAATGTTCATTTAGTGGAACTAAATGACAAATTAAATGAAGATACTATACTTTTTAGGTAAACTTTTTAAGAAACTAAACTGTTGGGTTTTATTGGTCTTACTAATTACTATTTTTAAAACAGCATATATTAAAAAGCAAGTGTTATTTAAATTGGCTACTTCTATCTTAGACAAGAAACTGTACCCTTTACAAAAGAATATCATGTAAGCTGTTATCAGCCAGGTATAACACAGTTTTATAATAGCTGTTTTTTTACCAGGTGCTGTAGGTTAGCCTCCTACAATTTGTCTCATTGCTATGACTTCAGGAGGAACAAACTCTCGATTTCACATGAAGATCCTTTGGCACAGTGATACAAAATAGATGCTCTCTGAGGTACAGCTCAATTCACTGAGTTCCTGCTGTATTCTAGTACTTACCACGGAACTTTGAGGCTCTTCAAATGATTGAAGATGCTGTTTTTATTATGGTTATAGCACTTTTTATTCATAGACTAGGATAAAATTCCTCTCTGTATGTTAGCAGGATTTACTCTTCTCTGGAATCTGCAGTGTGATGAAGGTATGTGAAGAAGACAGTACAGATAATACAATGAAAGTAGGTTTCATGGCTAACAACTGGAGAAGGTAGGTTATTGATAAGTCTGACAATTTGGATGTTTTCTGATTACTGTGTTTCTCTGGTAGTCCAGGAAACAGAGCAAGTCCTTCTAATCTGGCTTTCTCTTGAAAACCTAGACAAATAACAGTCTGATCAGTAGTCTTACAGAATCAAGAAACAGTAGTCTTACAGAATCCACTGAATTTGTCATACCTTTTGTCTTCAAATATGTAAATAATAAATGATGTTCAGAAACATCAGTCCCTGCCTATACTGTGGACTGACTAGTACTAATATCTGGATTCTTGTACAAAGTCTTCAATCAAAATGGAAAATTGAAGCTTGAAATAAGACACGGTAATAAGTGGTGAGACACTCATTGAGGAAAACTAGATAATACAACAAAAATAGTTACAGAAAAGAGGAAATGTGTTTGTGATCAGAAACTTAGGAATGTAGAAATACCCATCCACTGTCGACCAAAAGGTCTACCTAGCCGGTTGCTCTTTCTGCAGTGCTTTCAACCAATGAGTGTAAGAGAAGAGGGAAACATAATAATATTTGCATATTCATAGTGGATTTCAGTGGACAATTATTCCACGAGTCTCTTAAATCATACAGATGTTAACATCCTGTTACAAATAGTTTAGCATCTTAACTGCATATTGTGTAAAGAATTCTCTTGTTGTTGCTATAGACTCCTATCTCCTTTTCACTGGTGTAACTTTTCCATAGGAAAGGTGGTGAGTAGTCATTTCCAATTCATTCTTTTCGTAGCAAACATGATTTTAGAGAACTCTACTATATCTTCCATATTTATCACTTTTCTTGACTGGGGAATTAAAAAATAATAATAATAATGTTCAGCATTCACAACAATATTCATTGAAATGCTGTTAAACACTGCTCTGGCACTTCATTCAGCTATCTATTTTAAACCCAAGACCTGATCCGTGAGAGCTCATCATTATTTGCAAAATTAGAATTATTCTTCTTTTTGCTCTGTGCATCACTTTAGATTTATCCACATGAAATTTTATCTGCATTTTTGTAGCCCAGTCACTCAGTACTGTGAGATCCTTTTGCAGCCCTTCATGATTTGTGCTTATTACTGAAACTGATCCAAATGTGTCCCAGAGTGGGTTCTTGGGCAGATAGGAGGGCACAGCTGAAGGCAGAAGCAGAACTGAATGGGCAAGGGGGAAGGTGGTGGTGACAGCTGTAGGCAGCTGGGAGAAAACTGGGTACAGAGAATTGGGGCAGGTAGGTATACAGCAGAGACTGCAGAACTACTGTGTTCAAAAGTGCAAGCTACTGTGCAAAACTGTACTGTAAAGCATGAGAGAAAAAGGAATCAAATGCAGCTTTAGAGTGGTATCTGTAGAAATAATAAGTGTCAAACAGAGCCAGTCTCAAAATGCTGCTTATTGATACAAAATTTTATGTGGTAAATTACCAATGACTTGTAGTGTCATTGTAGATAATGTGAAAATTTTGTAACTGTGTATTCTTCTGCACATCTTTGCTTATGCTGTGTGCCATAAGAGATTAACACTTAGATTTGCCATAAGTACAGTTGGTAATGGAAAAAGGAAAAAAACTGACAAAGATGTCTCTATTAAAATCATGCCAGTCACGCATAAATCTCTTATGGATGTGCATCTCCACTGGCTATTTCCTTACCTCTGCATATGATTCATTATAAAGCAGAACAGGAATTATGTGATTGTTAAGACAGAAGTGGAAAGAAAAGAAGAACATTAGAAAAAGTCATACATTCTTATTAATATATATTATGTGCTGCAGTGAAATCATTTTTACCTAAGTATAAAATTACCTAGATAATAGATTTATGAACAGTGAGAAAAGATGGAAAATATGTTGTCTATCGGGAACTTATGTGAGAAAGATGGGACTTGATAAAAAATATTCTTTATCTTGAATTGTGCAAAGCATTGAAATGTTTTTAGCAATATAATTTTTATTTATAGTTATTTGGTATTTATTTAATTAGACAAAATCCAATGTATCAGCACATTTTATTAGCAGGAACATAAAACACATGTTGCCATGACTTAAATTTGCTGTGCATTTTACTTCATTGTATGTTTCACAGGCTAGGACCCAACAAAACAAAAGCAGCAATTTCAAAAGAAATAAGCTTTTCTAGGACCTGAGGAAAATCAGAGGGTTGAGGTTAAAGGTACTTTTATTCACAATTGTAGGGACAGGTTTCTGTAACTGTATTTCACTTGTTCCTTGGTGCAGAATTTTTATTTTTTGTCACGTTGGGAACCAGCACTTGAGCTTGTATATTGTTATCTAAAATGCTTTGTGAAGATTCACACTTTAATAACCTGTCAGGCACAAGTTAACAAAAACATCCAAAAGTAGTTTGCTGCCATAAATTCGACTTTTTTGTTCCCCCCATATTATTTCATGTTTCATGACAAAAATGAACACTATCTGGATTAAAATAAATAATAATAAACCTTCCCTAGACCTAAATTATTCTCCACTGTATGCTAAGTGGATATCTTACTCTGATGTCTCTGGTACTACCTAGTATCAATGTCAGAATATTCGAACAGATATTCAGCTTGCTTTTTTTTTTTTTTTTTTTTTTTTTTTCCCAGTATGACGTCTCTTGTGCTCCTAGTTTCATTTTCAGACTTCATTATTTTCAGACTTTGGATATGTGTGGTTTTACTTGGGCCTTCTTTAAGTTTATTTTCTTCCCTTTTCCATTGTAGCATCGTTTTTCTTTCATCACTGAAGAATTTCAGTGCCATTTCAAATTAAGTTCCTATCTTATTCTTCTCCTTTGATTCCTCATTTTCCCTGATGATGATCTCCATTTTTTTTCTACGTATACCTGTCAAATACTTTCTCTCCTTGGACTCTTCATGGTTTCTCCACTGTGGAAATGTGTCTATCACACATTCCCGTATTTGCAGAGCTCTTTGACATTTCTGATTCTCTGCAGAGTGTGTTTTACACATCTTTTTTTCACATTTCCATGGAACAGAGGACAAAAGAGTGATCAAGGGAGATAAAAGATCCATAGAGTCACGTGGCCCTGAGCACCTTCTAGAAATGTGGTGAATGGGATGATAAGCGTTCTCTCTTTCTCCTGTGTTGTTTCTTTCCCCATGGATTTTTTTTGTTTTGTTTTGTTTAAATTATGTTCTATACACTGTTGTTCATAAACACTACTCTTAGGATGAAAACTTTATGTTAAGAGATTATTCAAGTTTATAATATAGGCTGAGGTTTTGTTTTCTGGTAAACAAACATTCCTTCTGCAATGTAATTGCAGTAATTTAATAAAAATATTTTGAGCAGACAGTGCTTAGGCATTTGGGGAACCAGTATAGTTTATGAAGGAAACAAAGTGCTGTGTGTTCCGGAACAGGTATTTCTGCACAGATTTTTGATAGGGATTGATGCACTTCTTATGGAATGTAGCTTTTCAAGGAATTGGTCATAGTATAGTTAAATTCTTTACGTATTTTACACAGATGGCCAGAGGTATATTATGCCCAGGCCATCTTTGTGCTAAATTTAAAATCTCTGCTTTGAAAGAGTAGCAGTATCAAAGTAGTTCTAAATTAATATATGTGAATATACATGTTTTCCTTCCATTGTTTTTAAAAAATGGTCCAGGCATTTCAACTGAAATTTTATAAAAATTTGTAAAAACTTCAATCATGCATTTCCCAGTGTAGAAATTGAAGCTTGACACTGCATAATTAAAAAATGGAAATAAATATATAGTTGATATATGAATAAGACATGCAAGTAGTTATGAGTGATTGCCCCAATCTCTAAATCTCCAGTAAATCCAGGATATGGCTGTGTTTTTTTTGGTATTAAAAAATATTCTTTTTTTAATAGTCTCACCTCCTCACCACCTTAGCATTCTGTTGCTGAACTATTGTTCCACACATTCTGATAGTGCACTCATTGTAATTAAGTATATGTGCTCTTCAGGTGCAGAATAAAGTATTTATGACTTCCATATTTAGATACAGGACAATTTTTCAATTATATGCCCCATAATTGCTTAATCAGAAAGGTTATATAAAATAGTTTTAGCAGTAGGGGGGTTTTTGATTAAATGATAATGGAGCAAGCCCATATCACAGTTTATTTTGATCATTTTGCCTTGATTACCAAACCTTCGCTTGAACTTTTCCAAGAAACATCTCCAAGTTTCTAAATCTGATACTTATCTGCAGTGCAGAAGTGCTGTAAGAAAAGGCAGTATTAGCCCTTCCATTCTCTTTTGCTGATTTGTTTCATCCCTGTTTAAGAAGCTCATTCCACTTAACAGAAAATTGACTAGTACTTTACTGTGTGGAACACAGCCAGCAAAGAAAGTATTTAGGCTCTTGAAGGAAGTTTGGTTTTGTTTGTGCATCCATAGACAGTATATATTTTGACATAATGTAATCCAATAGCAGCATTAGATGGGATTGGGTCAGCCTTTAATCATGATTGATGTATTATTTATATTGTATTTTCAAACAAGAAGCTGTTTAAGAGTTTAGCTATGCACTTTGAAGCATACACAAAAACACTTTCTTGTAAAATAATCTATTCCCTTTCCTATTCCTAACACAAAAAGTGATGTAAAGTGCTACTGTATAGCATTTTTTTAACTGAAATAGACTACGTCTTTTAGTAAAAATTGGAAAAATTAAAAATAATCAGCTGCTCTAGGACAGAAAAGTTGACATGACAACATCCCTTGAAGTACTTACTATTAAAATAACGACTAATTTGTTTAAAGAAAGTTTAGTACAATTTGTCTTGATTTCTTTACAGTTCACTGTGCTTTGTATGTGTAAGAAAAGATTAACTACAATTTTCTGTTCAATAAAATTGTAGTTCATTTGAATAAAATTACTGGTAAAGGGAGTTGGTAAATACTTCAGAAAATAATTTCTATCTATATCTATCTTTGTACCAGAAAATTTGATAGAGATTTAGTTAACTAAGGAAAGGACAACAGGTTCACAAGGCTACAGTTTTCTACTTAAACTCTTACAGGGTGCATTGCAATGACAAGAAATATATCTGCCATCAAAAACTCACATGATGAATGCACTTAATCTTCTGTCATCTTATTCTACAAGGTTTTGATTTATAGATATACACTTTCTAGTAAACCACTGTCAGTGCTGAGTTTTGATTTTTCTATACACGAAATACATTAATTTGAAACAATAGATTCTGAACAGTGCCAAGATATTGTCTGTTCATCTCCCAATCTGTGCACGTATCTGGGATTGCATCACCTTGCCCTTGCTATTTTGAATCTCATTAGGTTCACATGGTTTCACTCTTCCCAGATCCCTTTGGATGGCATCACTTCTTTCTGCTATAATCAGCCACATCACTCAGCTTAGTGTCATCAGTAAACTTGCTGGGGATGCACTTGATGAATTATCTAAGTAATTGATAAAGATGTTGAGGAGCACTGGCCCCAAGATGGACCCCTGGAGGACACCACTCATCACTGGCCTCCACCTGGACATAAAACTGTTGACCTCAACCATGTGGCTATGGCCATCCAACCAGTTCAAACAATTCCTTATCTACTGAACAAGTCACCCTTCAAATGCATGTCTCTCTATTTTACAGATAATAAAAGATACTTTATTTGTGATTTAAAAAAAAAAAAAAAGGCAAGAGGAAATGCTCTCAAAGTAGCTGTTGTAAAATAGCATCATAATAAATGACATAGTATTTTTCTGAAATCTTAAATCGTTTTTTTCTTTTTTTATTGGCTCATTATTCATTGTTCCTATTAGAAAGTAACAGGAAAATAGCAGCATCCAGATTTTTCGAAAGGACCCAACAGTACTTTTTAATGTACATTTGTGTAAATACAGCAGTGCTAAAAAATCTTCAGGTGTAGAAGGAACCTACATAAGATCAATTTCATTCACAGTCTCTTGTGTGCAAGCTGAGTTGGACCTGGGCTCTTCTGCTGGATGGAGCTATTTTGAGAATTTTGTTTACCCTAGAGCAGAATTGACAGAATCCATCCTCAGAAGCTGTTTCCAAACATAGACAGATTTTCTGTGCAAAAACTTTAGAAATATTGGGTCTTTTTTTTTTTTTTTTTTTTTTTTTAATTGAAATGTGTTCCTTTCTCTCTTATTATTGCCCTTTCTAATTATTCATATATCTCCCACCTCAGGTTGCAAATCCTTGCACGTCTCTGGAAACAACCAGGAATTAAGTCTCGTACTAATGGGTCTCTGGGATTACTCACTACTGCAGTGCCTCTTCCCCCTCTGTGTAGTTGTGACTGTAAAAGTCATTAGGGAGATTTTAAGAGCCACTAATGAGTCTTATATTTATACAATCCAAAATACATATAAAAGGTAGAATTAGTATTTTTGCTGGTATATTTGTCAACCATCCATGTCTGCATTTCACTTTTTGCTTCTGCCTCAAGCAAACTCAGTTATTTTCAAGTTCCAAACATACTGCATTGTGTTTGTATTGGAGAACAATTTATAAAGGTGAGTGCACTGTGTTCATATCTGATTCCTACGTGTGAATAATGAATTCTGAAATAATTAATTCTAATCCAGTCTTTTTTATATATATATTTTATTTAACTTTTCATTTTGCTACAGAATAATTGCCTATGATAGTTAAACAAAACCACAAGTACTTATTTGAAATGTTACTGCTGGTGTCCTGATTGATCTGCATGCAATAAATCTGGTAAAACAGAAATGCAATCTTTATATATTCAAGGAGAAAAAGAATTGTAATCTCTGCCTGCTGTCATGATAAACAAAGTAATTTACTAGCATTTATTAGGGCTGCTCTGAAAGTAATGCCTCCTATTTTATTATGTTGGCCCACATTGTCAAAGGTTGATGTTAGTGGCATGGCAGAAGAGGTTGAACCTTCCCGCTTGTAATCCATTACATTTATTGCTGTGTAATAGATGGCAGCAGAGGGGCAGTCTGACAGAATGGCGTCTGACATGAAAGTGCAGATGAAACAAAGGTGTGGAATTCAGTTCCTCCCTGTGGAGAAAATTGCATCCGTTGGTATTCTTCAACACTTACTGAATGTTTGGGGTGACTGAACAGTGATGTGAGTGCAGTACAGGTGGTGTGTTTAAGCAGCAGCGCCATCATAGCAGCTGTGAAACACTGGGTCACCTCTACTGGTACAGACTTTTATAAGCATGGCATGCAGGCTTTTGTTCATTGCTGGTGAAAATGTGTAGCTATTGTAGGTGTTGAAAAAGTGTTTTGTAACTAAGAATTTGCTCTATCAAATAGAGTTATTGTACTCTTTCTAGCTGTTGTTTCTATGGAAATAAAAAGGAGATATTACTTTTGGAGCAACCTACAGCTATGCTGTTTTTTTCTGTTGAATCTATTAATGAACTCCAAAATGCAGAATCCATCACCTATTTAAAATGTGTTTATAGGTTAATTATGTGGTACTGCACCTCTCCTACTGCAAAGTGTCTAACAATTGTTAGATCTTGAATTTTTATTTTCTTCAAATATCTCATCTGTCATCATGAGCAATTTACCTTTACCGTTAGCTAAGGTAAGGCAAGCTGCATTTTTGTCTTGGCTCTTCTCCACAGTGGGAGTGCCCTGCTTGCACATTTAGTGCTCTGTGGGATAGAGATTTTAGCCATCAATCAGAAATCATATAGTAGGTATAAGGCATGAAATAAAATCAATACATTTTTCTGAAGCATGTCACTAGTTAAGTGACAAAAAATATTCTGATAGTCACTGAAAAAGAAAAGTCAAAGGTACATTTGAACCTGTCAGTTCAACACATTCTTGTTATCCCTTTAGGGGATATCATACAACTTGACACCAACATTTAAGCTTTGAAAATTATGAGCTCATCTATTTCAAATGGGATGTCACATGTTCCCAAGCCTTTGCCATTACTTATAATGGAAGACAGGATGATCAGTTTTGTCACGTATTGATAGTGAATAAGATCTTTTTTCTTTTTCTTTCTTTCTTTTTTTTTTTTTTTTTTTGTTTCAGAATGAAGAACAAATTTTGGTATTTTGAATTTGGCACTTCGGAAACTTTCTCAGCCACCTGTAAGAAGCTGCATGAATCTGTAGAAATAGAAGTAAGAAGCTAATTGTTGCCTTTATCCTTCAAATGTCACTAGTTTGGCTGAAATGCAGGGAGCAAGGGTGCAGAGTGCCTGAATCCAACAAGGCAATTCAGTGCACATCTTTTCGACCCTATATTCCAAAATATTATTTTTATCATGTCTATTTGTGGTGTAGCCCTGAACACTGGAAACTGAACACTATCAAAGTTCAGTTTGATGATTAGTGAAGTCTTAATACAGTAGACGAGGTCAAGAGGTGAAATATAACATTAAAAATCAATAGGGAGTGTGGCTAGGTCAGATGGAAAAATGAAAGACTGTTGGATGGAGTGAGAGCTGCTGCAGGATTAAAATAAAAAAAAAAAATACTTATTATTTCTAGATCCCAAGTTTTTATAACCTTTAAAACTCAGTTCCCTAAAATTGTACTTACTTTCCTGAATAAAGGTTAAAGAATATATATTTTTTTGAATCGCTCCCCTTCATTAAATAGCTTTTCCCTCTGCACGAGAGATCATTGTTCCATTATACATTGAACATTAACTGTAAAGACACAGGATAGTTACAGACAAAATAGGAATTTAAAATAATGTGCCACTATTACTTTGATGGATGATGGAATAATTGGCTACATTACATAAGCTGTTTGGAGGGGCTGATATTTATAAGTACATGAAAATTGTGAAATGAGTGGATGTGGAAACCTAATAATTTAAGTTAAATAATGGAATTTTGTCTTAAGAAGATTGTGGGGCTTTTACTGACAGTAATGAGAAACTGGTCATGTCATTGTAGTATTTGTATAGTAGTGTGAAACTCTTGGAGAGGTATGGTAAGAGTATGAGTGTTAAGTCCAAGCCTACTGAAGGACACAGTCTGAAATGATCTGAAGGGACCATGGATCCATGTGATAGAACAGTAGTAAATAATGAGACTGAAACTGCAAGGCCTGTGGTGCCAGAGTTTTCTGTTAGGCTGTTATTTTCTTTATAAAAGGGAAACATTCCACACATGCTTCCTTAAAATTAAAAAATAAAAATATATTGATTTCCAAGACAATGCTTCACACATTTGAGTTTAAGTACAGGTAGCCTATAAATATTTATAAATACTTGATTAATTATTGGAATTAGTGCTTACCTTGTTTGTTTTGCTTTGAATATATTGTCCTTTAGGTAAATAATAATTTTGTTGGCTTTCCCAAGAAAATATTTTCTATTCAGCAAAAATCTTATATAGACTGATGCAATCTTCTTAAAACATCTTATTGTAACCATTAAAATGTAAACATCCCAAAGCAAACAAATACTCATACAAGTTCATGATTATTACTAATTCATATTACTAACGTTTTTATTACCAATAAAATATTACATTGTTAGTGTATAAAATGTTTGTTAATATCCACTTTCTCAATCGTGGCCATTCTCATTTTTCAAAGAAAATCATAGAATCATGGAATTACTCAGGTTGGAAAAGACCTTGAAGATCATTAAGTCCAACCACAACCTAATCATACTACCCTAACAACCCTCTGCTAAATCATGTCCCTGAGCACCACATCCAAATGGTTTTTAAACATATCCAGGGATGGTGACTCAACCACCTTTCTGGGGAGCCTATTCCAGTGCTTAGCCACCCTTTTTGTAAAGAATTTTTGCCTGATATCCAACCTAACACTCCCCTGGCGCAACTTGAGGCCATTTCCTATTGTCCTGTCTCCAGTGAGAAGAGACCAACCCCACTCTCTGCACTCACCTGTCAGATATCGGAAGAGAGCAATAAGGTCTCCCCTCAGCCTCCTCTTTCCCAGACTAAACAGCCTACGTTTTCCTACTATTAGGAGCAAAAATCGTATGGTATCCAAAATGTTTGCACAGGAATTGTTAGGAAGTAGTTATTTACAATTATTGCTATGAGTAAATTACATTTAAATGAATGGTATGCTTGTGTCTCATTTGTATGTTATAAAATTTTGAGAGTTGTGCTGTTTTCATCTGTTTGTTTTGGTGTGTTGTTTTTTTCCCCTTCTTCCCCATGCCTGGGGGTATTACTACAAATGAGACCTTGGTGCATGATAACTCATTTCGATCTGAATAAAATCCACAAAGAAGGCATTTGCTCTACAGCCAAATTCTGAATGAACAAAACCCGTAAAGATTAAGGATCTGTATCAGCCAAATTCTGAATGAACAAAACCCGTAAAGATTAAGGATCTGTATCTCTAAGCTGGGAGAAAATGATCAAACAAACATTCTGTGAGCGAATATTTGTTCTACCACATATTTGATTTCTAATACAATTGAGCTTGGCTTTCCTGATGTACACTCATTTCTTTTAATTCTGTATTTTTAGTTCTGTTTGAGATAGAGAACACAATTTTGAACTCAATATAGTAAATTCTGTGCTTAGGATACATGATAACCTAGGAAAGTATATGCTAAAGAATTACCCAAAATAAGAGATGCTTTTAGTTCTAAACTGGGATCCAAAATTTCAGAAGAGAAACATAGATTCCAAAGGAAAAAAAAAAAAAAAAAGATAATGACATTTTTTTGGCACATACACTTTATTTCCACATTAAAAAAAAAAAAAAAAAAAAAGAAAAGTGGCATGTAAAGGATATTTAATGAGATTAGCCATACATCTAGTGTAAGTGGAGTACATACCTGCTGTAAAACCATTATGCGAGCAGAGAAGCCTGCTTATACCACCTGATGTTAATAGGTGGGAGAAGGGTAAAATGGCTATGTAGCCTTGCATAATATTGCACTTGGTTACATGAATATTTTCTCAGCATAGGAATGATCTAGACATTTTTGGTGTAATGAATGAAGTGTAGAAGATGATACCAGAGTAGGGACTGAAGCCAGGAAAGAAAATTAAAAGAAAAAAAGAATAGGAACACTAATGTATATTAATTCATATTAATGCCTGAGTAGGCATGCTCTGTATTTTGTTTTTCAGCAGTATCATTGCATTATTTGAAATAATATTGTTGATAATTATGACGATAATAACAATAAAAGGAGCAGAGCACATTGAGTTTTGTTGTTGTAGTATATGAATGTGTTAAGACAATGCAGAGCTACCTGTAGTGCAAACTTCTTGCCTGTGTGTGAACAAAAGAAATCTTCCTTTTGCTAATACAGAAAGTTCCCCATCACTGTGGGATTCGGAGGCCTACTCAAATAATTGTCTTAGTGTACTACCTGCTGTGTTCTATATTGAGTGAAAATGGAAGCCAGACTCTGCACCATCCTATTTCACAATTCTTCTTTTATTTAAATAATTCTAGTCAGTTTAGGGGACGCCAGACCTTTATAAATTAACAGCAGGGAAATACCAAAGGTGTCAGATTGCATATTTATCATCTTTCTCGTGTAATACTTAAATATGTATTAAGAAGTGACTGACATAAATTAGGCAGATTTCAGAAGCCACAGGCCGTGGCTTGTAGAGGACCCCCTTCTGCTTGACATTTCATCCTTGTCAAAGATCAAATTATTTTAATTTAGGCTGCAAATTATAAGGAATGAAGACTTCTTTGTGGGAATTCCCTGTGGTAATCTGACTTTTGTTGTTACTGCTGCTTGTCAGTGTGCAAAAGATATAATATGCATGCAAATAAGGTTAAAAAATATGTACTATCTAATTATCCAGCCAGTACATTCCACTTGAAGACAGTGGGAGGCCTGACACACAGTATGTGTTTGATTCATTGAGGCCTGCAGGGTATTTACACAAGATTACTTTTAATTATGAAATTAATATCTGTTTATCTAGAATGTATAGGAGTAAGTGAGAGTGTACATGAGCAGAATTTTTAGTAAAATAAATGATCTCACTATTTAATATATATAAAATATTGGTAGAAGAAAACTCTGTGAATTTACTTCCAAAATAATGGTGAAGATCTATGCTATCTTTATTGCCAGAAAAATGTAATTTAAAAGTTATACTTTAACATATAGTTGTTGCCATAACTGCCAGCTCATTTCCAGGTATGTCTTTTCACATTAAAGGTTTCCTTCAATGCATGTAATCCACAGGTGTGAAATTTAATTCTTGAAGACCAAATATGAAATGGAAACCTTAATGTCAAAATGGCTCGTTCTTCAGATTTATAGTGTTGTTAGAAAGATTAGGAAGATGTAGCTTATGTGTTATAATACAGTTTTGTTTTGTGATCTGAGAAACTTTCAGGATAAATGAATAATTTTGCACAGGTTTTTTGAGTTCTACTTTCTGTTTCTTCAAAGCTTTGATAATGGTTTAGATAAATTGAGAGAAAAAAGTGCCAGTGACCCACAGAGCAGCAAGCTGCATAATGTCAGTGGACTGTTACTGAAGCATGATTAATTATTTTTCCAGTTTTCTTCCTGATTATTATGTATTGGAATTACAAAATAAGAGCCTTAATCAATTCTCAGTGCATGGCCGAACCCCTACTGTCTTGCAGGACTAGGATTGTTTCTAAGATATTCTTTTTTACACAACAAGGTTTGTGTAGCTCATGAGGATATCTTTGTGCTCTAACTGTGTCATGAGGAACAAAGCTAATTGACCTTTAGCTGAGATGCAAGTTATGTACCAATCCTGGGACATTTGCCTGGTTCAGTGAATTCGTAAGTAGAACTGGATGCTTTACCTTCTATGCACAGGTTCAACTGTGGTTGGTCCCATATTCCTGAATAGTACTCTTTCGTCTAAATGTTCAGGAAATACTGAAAAACCTCAATGAGCATTCCAAAGATGGACATGTTTTTCTTTGGCATTGATATATGTCTCAGAGAACTAGTGTAACTACTGCTGCTGGAGGTCCTGGGTTGAGAGATGCAGTACCTGGATCAACATTTTGTTACTCTTACCTCTTACTATGGGTTACTAGGCAGGCTTAGCTCTACACTAATGTACTAGTTGTGCCTTTGGATTGAAACTAATATCTGTGTGGTGTTCTGTGCTCTCAGGGCTTGCTTGGACCTTGTATGCAGGGGATAGTTATTGCTGTAGTAAGTTTCGCAGTATAAATTTTTGTCTAACAGCTGGAATGTAGTTACAAATGTATTTCAATTAGGTCAGTGTATAGGTATCAGGTAACAGGATGGCTGTACCAGTAGTCTCATACTTAATCAAACAATCAGGGGTTGAATAGGAGCCATGATTTTCCTGCTCAATGAGGATCTGTCCTTACCTAATACACCTAACACATCCTTTACAAATGTAAATATATTTTAGGTATAAACATTGAATAAACCATTAACACTGATGAATTGCTGAAGAAGAATGTCTGATTGATAGAACATTCTGATTTTTCTTTCTCTTTTACTGCTCTTTTTCTCTCTCTTCTTCTCCTTTTTTCTTCCATCCTCTCCCCACCCCCCCACCCCCCCTTCTTCTTTTTTTTTTTTTTTTTTCCCATGCTAATCAGTGTGATGGGATTCAGCTAGACTTGATCAATATTTCTCTGGAAGGAATTGCCATTCTGAACATCCCAAGCATGCATGGTGGATCAAATCTGTGGGGGGAGACAAAGAAAAGACGCAGTCATCGTCGGACAGAAAAGAAGAGATCAGATAAAAGAACCACAGTCACAGATGCCAAGGAACTGAAGTTTGTATGCCAAGGTATGCTTAAAGATTAATATTCTCCATCTAGCTCCATACAGTCAACTCAGTTGTATAATTGCCCTTGCATTGCTTCCTGTCAAGAGAAAGGATAGACAGCTCTTAATTTATTTTTTTGTGCATTTAGTTTTTCTGATGTGAAGCACTGGAGCACAGGCATAAACAGAGACATGCTGACATTACAATCTATAAACTTGCAAATGTGCTTTTTTAGATGGGATGCTACCTGTTTAGCAGACTAAGCATACCATGAGGCACTGTTTTCTACTAGTCTAAAAGTGCCTGGATTTTTGGGGAGTCAGAAAATGCTTACTGAGCATTTTAAATGCTTATAAATATCAGCATGCATAAAACTTGGGAATAATCATGCCTTGTTTCTAACAAACTGTCCTGAGGCTGTTGAAAATTACTTCATGGTAACAAGAGCAAGCTACTTCTGTGTTACCATACTGTGATGCTGTGTGCAATTCTTCATTGCATATGCCATTGCTTGTTTGCATGGGTGTCATACTTCCTTTCAGGACTATTTCCTGGTAATAAGGAGAATTTGCTCTTTATATTTATATATATATATATGTATATATATGTAAATGTATATATTATTATACATAATAATAATAACTTTTGAGAAATCCTTACAGTAAATAGTAATCTGTTCTACTTCACAGAATCTGAACACCAGGTGTTTTAACACATCATTATGTGTCACAAATTGTGGTGATTTAAAAACAATGTTCTGCTCACACTGAGGGATGAACAGACCAGACTTCAAAAAGTTGTTTTTTTTTTTTTTTCCCTCCCTCTTTACTTTTTATTCTGTGGAAGTAGTATCACCTACTTCCATGGTTCCGGCATCCTTAGACTTAATAAAGGTCAGGACTTTAACTGCCTGATTTTACCATGGTTCTTTTACTGGTTTTGGATATCCTATTTTCTGTATTTCCTCAGAAGCAATTTTTAAATCACTAGTTATATCTTAATTAATATGCAGCGTGATTTGAATCTAGCAAGCTTACCTGGATGACAAATGTTTGGGAATAAAGTAATTTTGGCTTCGAGCTTGCAACATGTGTGAGGACCCAAAATCTGCTGTGTGTTTTAGCAGTTTTAGGAAGTAAGTGATAGATGAGTGTACAGTGAGGTGCACTGAGAACTGGTTGGCTGGCAGAGCTTAGAGAGTTATGATCAGTAGCACACAGTATATAGTTGGAGGCCTGTATCTAGCGGTGTTCCCCAGAGGTCAGTGCTGGGTCTGGTCTTATTTAGCATCTTCATCAGTGACCTGGATGAAGGGACAGAGTGCACTCTCAGCAAGTTTGCTGATGATACGAAGCTGTGCGGAGTGGCTGACACACCAGAAGACTGTGCTGTCATTCAGCAAGACTTGGACAGGCTGGAGAGCTGGGTGGAGAAGAGCCTTGTGGCTCCTTACCTTAGGGAACGTTGCAGGGAGGGCAAGTGTATTGTCCTATACATGGGCAGGAATAACTGCATGCATTAGTACAGGTTAGGGGCTGACCTGCTGAAAAGGAGCTCTGTGCATGTTCTGGTGGACAGTGTGTTGAACATGAGCCATCAGTGTACCCCTTTGGCCACGGAGGCTCATGGTATCCTGGGGTGCATTAAAAAGAATATGGCCAGCAGGTCAAGGGAAGTTTCTCTCCCCCTCTACTTCTGCTCTGGTGAAGCCACATCTGGAGTACTGTGTGCTCTCAGTTTAAGACTTTTTCTAAAGACAGTCCAGCGAATGGCCATAAAGATTATTGGGGGCCTGAAGCATCTCCTGTATGAGGAAAGGCTGAGAGCCCTGGGATTGTTCAGCTTGGAGAAGAGAAGACTAAGAGTGATCTTATCAATGCTTATAAATATCTAAGGGAAAGTTGTCGGAAGGATACGGCCAAGCTTTTTTCACATTGACAGGACAAGGGGCAGTGGGCACAAACTGGAACGTAGGATATTCAATCCAAACACAAGAAAAACTGATTTACTTTATGAACAGAGCACTGGAACAAGCTGTCCAAAGAGGTTGTGGAGTCTCCTCTGGAGGTACTCAAAACCTGCCTGAAGCTTTTCAGTGCAAGCTACTGTAGGGAGCCTGATTTAGCAGTGGGGTTGAACTAGATGATCTCCAACACCTACATTCTGTGATTTTGTAATTTCACACGTCCTCAGTATCTGAAAGTAACTTACCAATATGCTCTGTCACCTGAAGTCTTACCAGCTGCTGAGCTTCTGCTGCTTCTACATATGCTTCAATCTCTGTACGCTGTTCCAGTGTTCAGGGGACAGAAGCAGGCTAATGGGTATTGGATTCATCAAAATACTTTCTTTTGTATTTCTTCTGAACATAGTGAGATGGGACAGTTCCCCATTTGATAGTAACGAAACAAATTATTATAATCTCTTTTACTGTTCTCTGTTACATATGTAGCATGATTTCAAACTAGTGACTATTTTTGGTGTCCATATTAGAGGGTGTTGCTACACATTTCTGTTTTCCTGGACAGGAAATAATAATGATAATGATATCAAAGACTTTGAAAAATATCATAGTTATTGGCAGGGCTATATTAGCTATGGAAATACTCATAATGCAACATTAAGTCCCATACTGTAGAAACTATGTGCTGTGGATGAAAATAGTTTGAACCAAGGCTAGTTTCAAAGCATAGACTGGAGCACCTGTATCTCATCACTGAGTACATGGGTAATATTATGTTACAAGGACTGCTCCAAAGATAATGCCTCCTGTTTATTTCCAAAGAAAATACTACTGATGCAAAGTCTACAATAACACTACTTGATAGAGCAAATTCTCAGCTACAAAACATGATTTTTTCAACATAATTACCGACATTACTAGATTCACTCAGTTGAGCTGATCAAGTCTCTTCATTTCATGCTGTGACAGCTGTGTAATGCCATTTAGAATGTGACATGTCTTTCACATTGATTTCACCACTGCATTACTCACCGAATCATTGTGCTGGCACAGTTTTGTTTCCGTAAAAGTTCAGAAAGCATCAATAAATATCAAGGGGTGCATTTTTTTCCACATGGAGTAATTCTGCACCTTTGTTTCATACACAGTTCCATTTCAGACACCATTTTGTCAGACTCCCTATCTGCTGCCATCTATCACACAGAAACAAATGTTAATGGAGTATTGGAAAGTCCAGCCTCTACTGCCATACCACCAACATCTTCCTTTGATTTCATCAGCCAATATATTAAAATAGGAGACATTACTTTCAGAGCTCTCATATTTTTATATTGAATTGCTGTTTTTTATGTTTTCAAATAAAACATATATGAAAATGTATTTATGTAATTAATGTAAATTGCTGGAAAGAAAACCTTTTTGAGCAATAATGTACTAACTATTATTGAATTCTCTGTTAATGGAAACAACTAGTGCATTTTTTATTTTGCAGAATTACAGTCTTTTTTTTTTTTAATCTAACTTTAATTTTTGATTTAATTTTAATTTCTGAATCATCTGTATTGTACAAAGTTGATGTAGGAAAAATAAATAGTATAACTACAGATATGTGTCAGTTCATGAAGGTAGATAATTCAGTTAGTACTTCGACTTTAAGAGTCTGACATTTGCAGTATTTCTGCTTTTTTTCTTTATTTTCTAAGTCATACATATCTATGATCTATCTGCAGTCATTTTTTTTTTCTAAGTAAAGAATTTAGATACAACTGTGAACCATCCTTGAATATTATTTGGACAGGAATTTGATTTGGATATACACAGATATTGATAAATGCCAAAAAATATTGCTCAAAAAGATGAACATACTGCATTTAAACTAAATTATGAGTTGAGAAACATAAATGTAAATAACTAATCTATTTACTGTTAGGAAGTGACATCCAAAACATAAATCATGACAGCATCTTCCATGAAAGATATGCCACTTAAGTTAGGTGTTAAGCAGCAAAATTTTCTTCTTCACAGAGACACTAAGTAAATATGTCAAGCCTTTTGTGATATGAAGAAATTAATTTGAGAAATTTTCAAAAGAATAAACTTCTGGCTGAGTAGAGTAGGAGTCCTTCAGGAGGGTGTTGTTGTAATTTGTTTTGCTTTCATTGTTGAAGTTCAGTTAGAGCTCTGTCCTGAAATGGATTCTCTTTTGAGGTTTTTGGTCTCTAAAGACATCATTGCAAGCATTTACATAACCTTTTATCACGTGACTAATTTCAGTCACCTCGGTAGGCTCATTCTTGAAGGCAGTGTCTGTGAGCTATGAATGGGTGAAAACTTTAGCCTGTAAATATTTCAGTGCAATATTTCCTTCTTCTGTATTTTGTACATCATCAGGCACACTGATATTTAACAAGTCCTTAACAAGTTGATCTGTGCAGCTTGTTAAAAGAGCTGCAGTGAGCTATTGCTCAGCAACATGCCAGACCACTAGACTATTTTGAGATAATATGCATTCATATCACAGTATCGAGGCATAAACCAAACTTACTGATCTGATTCAATAACTCTGTGTGGAAATCTTGGTTAATAACTGTATTTTGACTTCCTGAATGAAAACGCAAAAATTTTAGAAATAGTGAACTGTCTGTATACACATGATTTTACGGGCAAAAGCAGGGTCCAAGCGGAGTTTGAAGGCCTTGTAACACTTCAAAATATCCATACATAGTAGAAGAGGAGAAAACACCTTTTTCATTAGTTGCTAAACTCCATTCTATGGGAGAAGACAAACATTTCATCCCAAATTTCCACATAGCCAGTGGATTACTGGCAAGAATTCTCAAAATAATTTGTCAGCTTTGTGGGCTAGCACACTAATTGCTTTTCTGGCGGTCTTTCAAAAACTACACTTTGTCCATTTGATTTCTACTTGCTGTTTGTAAGTCACTAAATATTATCAACTTTGAGCTCTCTAAATATGAATTAATTACATTGAAGAAGTTAGAAACTGTGTTCCAGTTCAGCATACATTGTAAACTCAGTATCATGGAAGTTTATGTTATTTATGATATGGTGCAAAGCATTGATAAGACTATAATTACGGAAAGCTATGGATAAGATAATGGATAGAATACATTATATTTCTTATTTTTTAACCCCTTTAGGCACTTTTGAGCAACCTGTTAGCACATTATCTCAGAGGAAAAATAAATAAAAATAGGTAAAAAGCTTACTGAATATAGAGAAACAGTGTTGTTTAGACAGAGCATTGAAATAAAATAATTTCATTACTTGCTGTCTTGACAATCTTAACTATATATGTACATAGTTTGAAGAAAATACATAGTGTTGATATGATCCACATCTACAAATTGTAATAATGTAAGTAATGTTGTCTGTTATTTCTGTTACTTTAAAGAAAGGAAGGAAAACTGGTAAATTAGCAAACTGCCTTATCAAAATATATGTTCAACAACTTGAGGTAATATGTTTAATATTCAGAATTGGAGCAAGCAGAAATATTTCTACTCAAGAAAAAACAGTAACTAAATCAACTAAACTGCAAAGGAATTAATTAGTAATTGCACACTGTTCTATGCTAAGCTCAAAATTACTAGATAGCTTCCAGAGCACATAAGGTCCTTTTTCGGTAAGAATCTGTACACAAACTGAGATATCTGCATTTAAAGCAAAAATACAGTTGGGATATTTATGCTGGAAATACCTTGATGAGTAACATATGTAAAGGTTTATATTTCTGTGAAGGATAACAGAAAAATAACAGTGAACACAAGAAAAGAGAAAGCACCAAACAGTAATAGGAAATGTGTTGATGCATTTCTTAGGAAAAGCAAAGAGGAAGACCGCTTTTTCAGATGAATCTTTACTATGAAAGTGCTAGCTAACCGAAGAGACAGCCTTCTGTTTGAAACTTCCTATTTTTGAAGAAAAAAAAATGAATTTGTAGTGGTAAGAAAGAAGTATGAAGAATGAAAATCTAACATTGATGTTCTTTTCCTAATGAAAGTAACCTGAGAAGACCTACGAGTTATCTAACACAGAGATCAGAAAGAGAGAGGAAAACAAGTTCAATTAATAAGCAGTAAAATAGCTTAAATTTAGAAGGATTATGGTAGATAAACTTTAGATCCTAGATAAGATAAAATGGAAGGAGTATCCATATGTCTGTTTATGTATCTACTTAAACTTGTACTTGTAATAAAGTCAAAGCATTAAGTGTATACGGTTCAGAATTTTGGTAATATTCCCACTGCACTGGTGCAACCTCATCTTGAGTACTGAGTGCAATTTGGGGTGCAAAAAGGACATAAAACTATTAGGGAGTGTCCAAAGGAGGGCAACAAAGAAGATTCTAGAAGGAAAGGCTTATGAGGAACAGCTGAAGTCACTTGGTTTGTTCAGAGAAGAGAAGAAGAAGAAGTTGAGGGTTGAGTGCTGCTCTCTGTTCTTTGGTGAGCAACTGGACCCAGGGGGATCTGCAATGGGGGAGGGGAAGGTTGTGTGTTAGTAAAGTGTACTTTAACAGTGTATGGGTGGGCACTATCATAGATTCATAGAAAGGTTTGGGTTGGAAGGGACCTTTAAGATCATCTAGTTCCAACCCCCCTGCAATAGGCAGGGACAGTTCTCTTTCGACCAGGTTGCTCAGAGCCCCATCCAGCCTAGAAGAACAGGCTCCTCAGGAACACTGTGGCCCCAAGCATTTGGACAACAGCCTCAAATATGTAATAAGATTTTTGAGTGATCCTGTGTGGAGCCAGGAGTTGGACTCAATGATCCTTACAGGTCTTTTCCAACTTGGGATATTGTGTGATTCTGCGATTATCTAAATGTTAAGTTCTATTTCTTATTTCTTATTTCTAGTGTGAAAATGTAGGAGACGTATTATGATGAGTTACATTTTTAAATGAATTTAAGATTCTTTGGATATTTCACTTACATATCCAATCCATCTAGTTATATACCTGAATTTCCTTGCTTGGAAAATAGCACAGGACTCTCATACTACGAATTTTTAATTTCTTTCCTAAAACCAGAATTTTTCATGTTTTTGGGAAAACCATTTTCTGTCCTTGATGGAAAGTAGGAAGACAGAGAAATCCCCTACATATAATAGTTAACTCTTCTAATTCAGATATTTCTTCAGACCTTAAGCATTTGAAATATATTCCTAAATTTGTTCAAACTGTAGGTATGTTTGGTTTTTTTTGTTTTTCCTTTTATTTTTTTTCTGTCCAAGCATACACCATAGATATTCTGACGATCTTAGATCATAAACTGGAGCTTTATGCTAATCACCAAATTTCTTGTCTAAATTATGTGAGTGTATGCTGTTGAAAGGAAATCAAATGCCTATAAGGTCTTGTCAAGCTTTCGATACCATTAACTTTAGTATCTAAAAATCAGCCTTGTGGTAGGTAAATAGACAGAATCACCACAAATATTTATTGCATATTCAAAGAAGGTGTCTAAGTTAGGTACAACACAATGCTCACTTGAGGTACTTCTGTTTATTTTAAGAGGAGTCTGAGTGATAGGCCAGGTGAGACATCTCACTTCCAGCTGACTAGATGTTGGATAGCTTCCAGGTGTTGGGGACTTGAACTGAGGAATGGCTGTTTGGGGAATTGTATTATAGGCAATGTTGGGAAATGGAGTAGCATGCAGTGGAGTTATGAACTGCCCCTTCTTTAGACTGCATTATTTTGCCATGTTTTAACAATCTGAATGGCCTGCTGAAATATTCCATTTCCTTTGCACACACACTCAGCCACTGTGCCTCTTTTGTCAGCAGAACAACCACAACTAGCCCCCATACCAGGCATTTTACTTCATATCTCCAGCAAGAGCTGCTATCTCACTGAGAGCAGCTGCATGGAGTAGCTCATCAGTGTACAAAGTAGTGATTATTGGCTTTGGTGAGGCTGCAGATTCAAAAAAGAGCAAGGAGCCCTTGCCAGTTTGCTCATGTAGAAGCATCGGTTTCTGCATATCGAGGTTTGTGAAAGTCAGGACATGACTGTAAGTTGTTTCCACTGGTACAGTAGTTTCTGTTTTTTGGTAGTTCCTCTAGGAGCTGTGGAGTAGAGCACTTCACATTGTTATGTGTTACCACTAATTTGCATTATATATACGATAATAACAGAAAGAAAGGTCACTCCATATTTCTGCATTAACACATTTCTATTTATTTTCTTTTGCTTTAAGTGATAATTTGTGAGTTTAGATATGATATAGAAATGGGGAAGGTGCTGAACTACTCGACATGAAAAAATGTTGGCTCTGGTAAGTGCAACTAGAAAGACTTCTCAGTACAGAGGTAATTTTCTTAACTCAAAACTTGCATTTTAGCTGACTGAGGTATAAGATGCCGTTCAAGTATCTGCACTGTTTTAACTATTGATGACAGCAGATTTGGCTTTTTTTTTTTTAACTGTATCCACACATTTTTTTTTTTTTTTTTTTTAACTGTGTCCACACATTTAATGCATCAGCAGATTCAGGTATCAAGAGGGTGTAAATGGCACTTTATCCTATTTATTCATTAAAATTGTGTATTGCAGCTATTTATTTGTAAGATCTTGGCAAAATACTTGTTTTACCATGCTGTTAAAGAGAGCAGTTCTCCTTACAGAAGAATGTAATACTGGACTGTCACATTCTGATTATGCTGATAAAAAGAAATCATCTTCCCTCTCTCCCTCACAGCAGCAGAGCTTTAAAATTTCCTCTTTCCTTCTATATACCTTTAATACTCAAGAGGTGCTGTATTCAAAAAAGAGTCTTGTTTGCACAAGTATTCCCATCAGTCTGGGGGCTAGAGTCTGTAATTCGCTTTGAATCTTTTAGCGACAAAGAATTGCATTTATATTTGTGTGAAATACTGATTTTTATTGTTATAAAAAAGGAGTAGGATCTTGAAAAATTGATTGATAGTCTGATTTGATTTTATATTTATAAAGTATGTATATATGTTTCTATGCAACATAGATCATAGCAGAAAAACCATTTCCTTTTATTTACAAGGCAATTGAGATTGTCATTGTATTTTACCTTTAGAAGCAGAGAATGTTCATTTTCTTTCAAACGCCATTCATTGAAAGAGGATAATTATGGTTTATTTCACAGACTGCCAGAAGGAAAATGTATCTTTGAGAAGTTTCATTTCCCTTAAGTTGCTCATTTTCTATAGGAAGACAGAGCTATTAAGTAACATACTCATGACAAAGATTGATTAAAATGGCATAAAGGACTATCTTAGCTCTAAGTACAGGGATTTACACATATAACTCCTATGACTTTAAATGCAGTACATGAAATTAACTCTGGCTATTGTATAAAAAGAAAAAAGGAAAAAAAAAAAAAAAAGTAAAGTAAATTGGTTTATACAGAGAGCTAGGTGAAGGTGGGAGGGATGGCATTTTAAGTAGCAACCAAGGAGTAGGAAGTTACTTATTGTTTTAGGGAATACCTACAGTGTAACCTGCAAACTAAGCTAAGTTCTGTGCCAGCAGCAGTAATTCAGTATTCTGGTAGGACTCTCTTTGGCTGCTGAACAGTGAAAACTTCATCTTGCTGATGTGGCCAAGCTTCTTAGAATAACGTTCAGCCAACTTCTTGGAGCAGCTCTCGCCCCTCTACAGTGAACGATGCAGCTTCCCATCTAAGTTTGGGCTGAGTCTGCCTTGCATCTGCAGAAGGCTGGTCTGAAGTCTTTCACAACAGATGCAATGACTAAATCTGATTTGCTGGTGTGACTCTTTAACCTTATTCACATGAGTAAGTCAGTACTTCTATGGTAGCCACGCAGTTTGTGAAGATGTGTTAATGATAAGAGTTGTGACATCTTATGTTTGGATATTCCACTGACATCATTTTCATTGTGGCAAAACTGATCAGTTTTCCGCAAGCTTTTTTTCTTCCATTTTGAGTACTGGAGCCTCCTGATTTGCTGATGTTTATCTATGTAAAGACTCAACTTATACTTGAAAATACATCTAGCTAGATGTAAAAGTCTATAATAGCTCTTTCACACATGAAAAGAAAATCCAAACCTCATCTTTTATAAATTCTGTTCTTTCTTCATTATGCTCTTTTCTCTGACCTCTGCTACTGTATTTTGGCAGCTCACCCAGTAGAGTGGCAGTAGCGTGGTGTGATTGGTCTACAGCTCTGTTTTCTAACATAACAGACCAGTAGTTGTTATTTAAAATTCATTATGCTGTTCTTAAAATGTGATTGTTTGTACAAAATGCATTGAGACATTGCTCCTTTCTGGAGTAATTCCAGTGAAACTGTCAGTTTTATTCCAAGGAGTTATAACACGCTATAGCTCAGGGCAGAATTCTACATGTTCTGTATCTCTAAATGCGAAGGATTAAAAAAAAAGAAACAGCTTTCAGAGGACAAGTGTTATTGTGAGTGCATACTTCAACAGATATATTTAATTGATACTTTAGGTTATGTAATCACATAACTAAGTGCCTTTTCCTCTATTTCATCCATACTCTGTCCCATAACAAACATTTAAAAAATATATATATATATTTATTGGATATATCTTTCAGAGTTATGTATATTGATTCATTTACACATAAACCTTAAAAAATCATATTTCTCATATATATAGCATCATTAACTCTTACTGCAGAAAGCTAAACCTGTCTGAGGGCAAAAACTATCCTCCATCTTAGTTATTAAAAAAAAAACCAAACACCATATTCTATTATGGTACTTTATTGCAGAGTTTTTCTTTAATTAACAAAGTGAAAACATCTGTTACTGTTTCAGCATGCTTTGTGAGTTCCTGATCTACTTTATAATTGATGTATTTCTCTGCTTCTGAAGTTTTTCAGGTATAAATTATTTGTAAATGTTACTGTTTTTCTAGAAGCTTACAAAAAGTCATCAATTAACTGCAACAGGTGTTTCCTTTCCTGGGGAAGGGAGTGTATGTGATTATTGTAATTTAGATTCCTGTGTGAGTTAAAGAATTGGTCTGTTAAAAGCAAGGCATTTAAAATTATAAAAATGAAGTAGAAAGGTTGAAAAAATTTAAGAATGTGACTGTTTTAACTCTTTCAGCTTTTCTATACATTTGAATGTTGTGGGTGATTGCCATCCACCCCCAACAATCGTAGATTTGTCCAGAAGTGGTTTAGATTTTCTGTAATATTTTCTGATGCCTGACACATGTTCTTGCATTGCTACCTTTGTGCAAAAAGCTGCATCAACCATTCTGAAATATTCAATTTGTTTAATGGCAGACAAGTATTCTCTAGGAATGTCTGATAATGTATTACCCCTATTGGTTGCTTATTTAACTCTGCCCAAGGTGTCTAATATCTTAGATTAAAGATGCAGAAATAGAGTATTATAACAGATGATTTTTGGCTGCTGTGGCAAATAATCATGTGCTCTGATCCATTCTAGTTTCCTATTACTTGTTAATGCAAAAGGTGTTCTATTGACAGCAATTTAATTTTGTGTAACTACAGAAGAGCAAGTTCCGGTTATTACATTAGTATTACTTTGTTTTTTAAAGTAAAATATTCCAAAAGCATTTGCTATATGAAGAACCCAGTAAGACCACAGATGGGTTGTATATACACTTGTATTACTCACTAGATGTAGAAGTGGATTTTACAAGAGAAAATTGTTTGTGTATGAGAAGAAAAGAGGATGCAGAAAAGGAAGCATATACTAAAGCAAAAAAAAAAGTCAGGTTCTATTGGCTGTTTTTTTTTTTAAAGGAGATGCTACATTTGTTCTGTGTTGTTTTTGTTTTTTTTTTTTTTTCCTCACTCTGCTATAACTTGTGTTAACCATTCAAGTATACTTCAACTATAAATATACTTTGGCATCAAAGTAAGTATTTTACTAGTGACTAATTTACATTGCAAGGAGAGATTTCTGTAGTTTTTTTTTTCTTCATAGTTGGTGTTATAATTAATTTAAAGATTCCCCTTTTTTTCTTTTTCTCTTTCATATAAGCACCCATGATCTGCTAGGGAATATGATATAGCAAAAGCATGAAAAGCATGGGTCCAACCATACCTACAAAAAGCACTCTGGTAGCGTTGTTTCAATCAGATATTTACGGAGACTAAGTGTAATTCTGGTAACTTTGTGCACTTGTGATGATGATAAGTCAAATTTGGTCGGACTGTGTCCCAGTGAACTGTTCAGTTTTTACTGGCTGCTTTTAAATCGTAGCCTCCCTCCTGACACTGTCAAGCATTGCCAGTAAACCACCAGGTTGTTTATAAGAGCACGTTGCGAAGTAGGCTGTATTGGAAAGCATGAGCTGCTCAACAAATTAATGGCATTGTGAGGTGCTGCCTGCTGGGGTGAAAATAAATTGTAAGAAAATGTGGAGAGACAGGTAATGGGCAGTAGCTATGCTGCACAACACTTTTCAAACTGCTTCTGACTGTGTGCCAATAGATATGGCAATAACTGTCAACAAGATTTACAATACATTCACATTTACACAGTGAGAGTAGAAAGGTTGAAAGAGTTCTGTAATTTTATTTAAAATTTAGCGCCAACTACTTCTGGACCTACTATTTTCAGGCAGCAGGGTTACGTACACTACTCGTCTTTCATATGTGTCAGTGGGAGAGTTTTTTGTTATCATCGGAAGTCCTTGAAATTGGACGTAAGAAAAATAGCAGTGGAGTGGGGCTATATGCTTCATTGTAAAAACCTGTGTGTGTACAGATTTTTCGCTTATTGTATGTGTTGTGATCTCTGATAGCACTAATTTGTGCTACCCATTTGTAGCTCCAGTAGGTGATTCCTGCAAGGAAGACATTTTATAGTTGTGCTTTTTTCCATGATATTGAGAAGGCATAGTTTATTGCTACTGTATTGGCTTTGTGTCCCCATGGTGATGCATTCTATGCTGCAGAAATCTTCAAGAGACAAACTGAAGAATTTTAATGGCCCATTGTACAAGAATCAGGAGTTGTCCCATTATCCTTTTCATGAGTATTCAGGTACTTGTATTTACACTTAAAATAACTTTTAATGGTTGTTAGTGCTGCAAAAGTGGTAAATAATTTCTTTCCATGCTGTCAAAAAGTTTTTTTCTGTGGCTTCAGCTGCTAACCAGTAAGAAAGCTACTTTAAAACATGGACTAGAGTAGCTATGGATTTATAGTAAATCACAGATTATCTGTGTGTCATTGTGATCATTCTGATGATCTCTTTTGCAGGTCTACTATACTATTGAAGCCTTTGCTTTTCCTGTACTCTCCTGTATTAGGAGGGGAAAAAAATGGCATTTTAGAAGCCAGTGAATAATCTGAGGCTGACCAAACTATGCCTTGTATTACTTTATATTAAACTTTTGAAGAATTGGCAGTTAGTGACTATTATTTATATGTTCTGTGCCAGCACCCAAAGGTCTCAGACACCAGACATTCGATAAACACAGATCAAATGGATGTTTCCTGATTGAGGAATCAAAGGATAATTTAGTCTGGAAGGGATCTCTAAAGGTCAAACAAACCAGCCCTCTGTGCTCAGAGTAGGTCTAATTAGATCAGTTTGCTCAGGGGCTTGTCTAGTACTTTCAATCAAAAAAGTCTAAGAATTTATGATCTGAAGTTCATTTTCTAAAATCTAAAGATTTGATTGTTCAGTGCTAGGTCAGGAAGTTCTATTTTGCTTGGTGTGACCCTAATTCAGGCAATTAGTCTGTTATTTGTTTTCATGTTTCTTATTCACTCTATCATAGACTTTGCCAACCCAACCGTCCTATCCCAGTGGCTCCTACTGTTGAAGGTTCTCTGCTGAGATCCTTCCATCTTGAAGGGGCTTCAGTATTCCCACCCAACTGCAAAATCAGTACTGTAATGTGAAACTACTGTGGAACTGCCACCTCAACTGGCGTATTGTGCTCTGGAATCAATCCTCTCATCACTTTTTCTGATCTACATTCCTGACTTTTCATCTTGCTTAAGTTTATAAGCTTGAAATGGTGTGTTTAATAGACCTAATTAACTCACTGATGATCAGTGTGGAGGTACACACTGAATTGTAAGTTTGCATTTAAATCCAGTTAGAGGCAGTTGAAATTAGGTCTGTTCCTAAAACCTGTGTTATCTTCTAGAAAGTCTCTTTTTTGTTTATCCAGAATCTAGATATATTTGAGAATATAATTTTCCTCCTAAGTTGCTTTTATTTCTCTTTATTGACCTCATATTTCATGCTTGTTTTTATTTCTATTTTATTTTATTCTGAGAAAGTGTCTAAAAGTTTGTGACCTCTGTATTCCAGAAGTCTTACAAACTTATTACCCTAGAGTGCAAATGACTTTGTTTTAACACTTACAGATTCTCAGAAGTTTCCCATAGGTGGCCATTTTTTCTTGGCTCTGTGGAAAATACTACTCATAACTAAACTTAATAAATCTATATAAAACTTTAAAAATAGTCTTTACTAGTTTGGGGATATTTAGAACTATTACGTAAGAATTGATAAAATGGATGATTAGGTCTTTAGAGGGAGAAAAAAGTTATTCTAGTAAGAAACAATCAGCAATTTTTGTTATAGCATCAAAAATCATATTAAGATGTAGACGCTTCGGGAATTACTGAGTAAGACATAATCAGAAGACATTTAAAACATCAGGAAATAATTGCTGTATAATTAATTTGGGGGCACTGGAATTGATTAATCTCACACTGTCTGAAGCAATTTGTGTAACTCACTTTGTACAGGTGAAAGTCTGTGTGGTTAGTCTCATATGCATTGACCGTGCTTTTCAGCTATAAAATTACCACTCAATTATCAAAACATATAAAACTATTTATTTTATCCAGCAACTCATGAGGATACCTCTGATGTTTATTTTTAAATATTCTCATTCTAGAGATCCTAGAACAGAGACTTAGTAAAGATATCACTGTGATGAAGTCAGTTTCTCTGTCTCTATATATATATGTTTGTAAACCTTTGTCTGGTGCTTGCATAAGCTCTATCTGGGTGTAAATACTAACAGAGCACAACAGTGCATGTATCACATTGCAGTAACTTAATTGTGTTTCAAAGTAAGATCAAACAAAGAGTCAGCCTAATGTTGCCACAAAAAATTTGGAGAAAAACATCTTATGTACTACCAGTGCTAAATAAATGAAATCGGTTCTACTGATTTCTTTAGTTATGTGAATCTACACATTTATTGTATCAATAGAATAATTTGAATACAAGAATAGAGATCACTTTAATCAAGCCTCTGAAATCATTTCTCCCTACCTGAAGGAAGGAGCACTGAATATCAACTCTATTATAGCTTGTTACAGTATATACATGTTTTAAGTGGCTATCAATAGTTGTAAAAATATGGTAATCTGTTCATTTCTGTTTTCATGATGACCCCTACTAAAGCATTTCATTGTGGTGCTACAGCAGTGTCTCGCTGATCTGATTTTTGTATATATGAAAAAGTCACATTAGAAAAAAACAAACAAGAACGTTATTAAAATATTGATGCTCACTAAATTTGGCTGTAATTTATTTTAAATTCATAGTTAGGAAGAGTGACTAGAGGTCGTTAACTTCTTTTGCAGGCCAAACTTGAGGACAAGTGATAGATTTATCAAACTAAATTTTTGGACAGTGTAAAAACAAATTTTAAAGAACCTTGTAGAAGTATAGTGTTGATCTTAAAGGACCTCATAAATCATCTTTAACCTGAGGTGACTTGTATCTTTTTAGCCAATATAAGAAATTCAATATTATACATTAAATTTTAATTCTGGAGTTCAGTTTTAACATGCATCCAAAGCATTTAGATAAAGCAGCACATGAAAATCTCCTAATATTTCATCCCAGCTAGAAAATCTGCAGATATGTTTTGCATTTTATTCCTTTCCTTTTATTTCCTTTAATCATCCTTATGGAAAAAAGACAAGTGGGTATAGATAAATACAAGGCATTCTCACCTGGGCATCTTTCTTCTCCCCTGCTGAAACTTCTTGGGAAGGAAATCCAAAGCACCTTCTGTTGGCCATCTACTCTGAGTTGCAGAGGTCTGTGTGATGCACAGAGTGCTACTGGTCTTTTTTTACCTCAGACACATTTTTAGTATGTCTGACATATTCCAAGTATGAAAATTTGAATTCGTACACATAAATGTATTGGTTTGGTTTTCAAATTGCTACCTATTCATGTGAATGCACTTAATAAAATGTTGACTACTCTGCTAAACAGTTTTAATGTGTAGTGTATTGCGTTCTCTGTTTAATAGGATAGCCATATCTAGGAAAATTCATGGCAATTTGTTGGCAGTATGAGAGGACGTGAATCAGATGTGCTTTGTTCATGTTGTGGTAGGTTAGGTTTCTTTTGCTTTGGGAAATAAAGGTTTTGTGGGAAAGATGGAAGTTGTTTGCTTGAATCGTTAGAGGTTCTGCGTCTTAAGTTCACTTTTGACTTTGCATACATAGTTCAAATTAATAATAGAAGTTATCAGCCGTGTAAAATTAGTGCTATATTTATGAATTCCATATCTTTAGCTTTCTGTTTATCACATTTCTGAGTATGACTTATTTTCTTTGCTAAAAAATAAAAAAGAGAGATTTTATTAAAGTAATGGAAAAATAATATTTAACAGTGTATTATCTGTTTAAGATATCCTTTAAAATTCTCTTAAGACTACTCATTCCAATTTGGTGGTACTTCAGTTTAACCTGTTAATATTCAAAAGTTATTTCTTTATGGGCTAACTAGAAGACTGTATAAAACCTATTTTGAATAATCTAAAAATATGTCGAATGGTATGTCTTGTCAAAATCTAGAGGGGGAAAAAAAAAACACCAAAGTGTCAGATGTTTCTTGAGAGTAATAGCAAGGCTTTGGATCTATTTGAGAGATAGGTAGATAAAGAAAATTTCATTTATCAGTCGGCTCATGGAGAAAGATTTGTTCTGCTGTGGAAATGAAAAGACTGTTAAAACAAAAGCTAATAGGAGAGAAGGTGGCCTTTTAGCTTTAAAAGTGGAGGAACTACTTGCAACAACTTGAAAGAGGGTGACACTGTGACCAGTGAATTCAAAAAATCACTAGATTCCTTTCATTGTACATGCATTAAGTATCTTTTGGTCTAGACCATGTTTGATTTATTTTTTTTTCCTTTAAGGGATTTGGGGGTATTCTTAACATATGTTCCATCATTATGGGAATCTGACAGCTGTATGAAGTTTATGACAAGTTTTGCCAATGTGAGCTGCAAGATAATTGACAAAATGTTTCTAGATAATTGAAAAAGAAAAGTCCATTTAACTAATGTGTAATTCTTACAAGCGTGGTAGATCATGTTTCTTATCTAGCAAATAAAGAAAAAGAAAAGCAAATGAAGTTGTCTACCTAGGTTATGTTGGTAGGGATCACTGGAAAGTACTTCATGGTGTGCATTATAGCTCCTCAAAAAGGCATACAGACTGGACGTTGCTGTTGTGAAGGATTTGCATGATGATAGCAGTACTGTGAGTTTTATACTGTAAAGTATGTTTGTTTATAGTTGCTGTGTTACAAAGATAATCTTGAGTCTAAGAAGGTCTGCCTTAATCTGGAAAGTTAACTAACCAGTAAACAAAATAAATCTCTTAATTCATTGTCATGAAATATGGTTTTGCTTAATGTGCGTCAGCTGACAACCTCCCAACAAGTTTTCCATAAACACCTGTGCAATCAGAGGACACTTACTGATGAGTGTATAGCAGACTGTCCTTAATTGTGTAACAACTTTTGTATGTAAACATTGCTTCCTAGTAGTGCTTATTAATGCATTCTTCTTATTAATGTAGGTTTTGTGCATTAAACCAACCACATCTTGAGATCACCCAAATTCTTATGTCAGTGGCTACTTTTCTTCCTCTTTGACTTTCCTGACCTCCCACGGCAGCTGTTCATACAGTAATTATCATCCAGTGGAGCATGCTGCTATAAAGCAAGCTTGCATTTTAAAAATAGACCTGTTAATTTAGTGTAAGCTTTAATTTTAAAAGAACAAATCTGAAATTTGCAGAGGAGATCAAGAATTAAAATGTTATTTTAAAGCAATGGCTTATTTTCTTAAAGTACTTACGTATCCCCACTTCACCCACCCATAACAAAATACTTTCTAATTGACAAGAGTTCAGCCAGCTCTGAATTGGTACATGAATACAAGACTGCGTAGCTAATCGTTTCATTTGGAGGACCACACACAGTTGCTAAACATGTGAGGAAAGCAAGCTGACAGATGTCCACATCCCCTGGCTCTAAGAGTAATAATAACCCTCCAACCTAACAGACTGCAAGCAGGAAAGACTCACAGCGCAGTCACCTTTCCACCCATCCTGAGAACCAAGTACATTCCTGCAACTTTTTACATGGTTTTCCCCAGTCCACAGATAGAAGTAACACATTTTAGCAGCGTGTAATAGATTCCCCATATAATAGGAGCTTAATTTCTACCCTTTATAATACAAAAAGAGAGAAAAAAAAAAGTCATTTTCTCTATTGTAAGTCATCTCAGTCTCCTGGAGGCAAAGATAAGAGATGAGCATTCTTTCAAACCAAGCAGAAGGCTGGTAATGCAGACTGAAGTTATCACATAGGTAATGGTTTAGTAGCTTTCCTGAATTATTAGGTGAAGTACCTTCTGTCTGTCTGGTGGCCTTCACAAAAGGCCAGGAATCTCCTGAATTATTCTGCCACAAATGGAGTCTGTACTCACAGCTCAACATCTTCTGCACAGCTGATATTTCAATAAAGCTTTCAGACGAAATGCCTGAAAATCTTAAAGGCTCAAAAACTGAGTGGAAAATAAAGAACAGTATTTCTTTAGGGGAGAAAAAAAAACTCATGGCTATTGAATATTACTAATTTGTTCTAACTACTTAAAACTGGCAGCAGTTTTTGCAGTCTATTATAAGAACAGCAAAAGCAGAATTTGAATACTTGTCTAGATTTTTGGAAGAGAAGCAATACATTATTCGCTACTATCTTTTTGCTCTTAGAAAATTCCCAGCCTCAAGAACTGGAAATATTCTTTATGGTTTAAAGTTAAGAACATGTAAAAACTGTATGTTTTCACCCTCGATTCTTTCCTGATGTACTGAGCAGATTTTGAAATCTGTGTCACTGCACAGGATGCTCAGGAAGAAATGTTTGTATAGAGCCATGGTCTTTTAATTACAGTCTGTGTTTATACTAATATCACAGCCATCAGCATCTGCATCCATGCAGTGTCAGCAGTAATTAGCACTGAATATATAGGCCTCTGCCTAAGAAGAACTGCTGAATGTATGATTTAACAGCACTAGAAGTGCTCCGTCACTATCCCCCACACACCAAAAAAAACATTTTTAGTATGAACTACAAGAGTCTAAAAAGGAGTCGCTATTTAAGTACAGAGCCCAGCTTATTCTGCACAAACTTCCTCAAACAGACAAAATCCAATTTAGTTGAAGATAGAAGGTGGTAGACGTGTGAGCAGTATAACGCAGCACAAGCAGAGGCACATCTTGTTTGACCTGAAAAATTCAGTCCCAGTCCCACTGACTTTCATGCATTTATGGCTGTGGTTATTCTTGTTAAGGAGGTAGCCCAGTGCTAAGACAGGAGTATAAGAGTACCTGAAGGGGCTTAATTGTTAGTTGAAGTGCTATCACGTTTACTGAGGTGGGGGCTTAGAACTCCCTACATTAAAGAATAAGTTTAGCATCACAAGCTACTTGAGCTAAGTTAGTTATGCAGATTTACACAAGTCTAATCTTCAAAAGTATTTTTTTTTTTTCCCTTTCAGCACTAAGTATCTCACTGCAATATTTGTCTTCTAGGTTACTGGTATTCAAAACTGAGGTTTTTTTTCCTTAAAACAAAATCCTGCATTTTCTTAACAGCATGCAGAACACTGTTCCAAAACCACAGGGAGGGTAAATTCATTTTTATCTTATTTTTAAATAATGGAACCTTTGTACTATCTGAAATGAAAGTCTGTCTTCAGCTGGAGGTTTCTCTTCTTCTCTCAGTTGTGGGGTTTTGGGTACAGGAAGCTCACTGAAAGATGGGTGAAAACTGTAAATAATTTAAAAAAAAAACTATACATTATGAAATCTTCTGCTCCTTGCTGAATTTGTTTTGGCATACAGAGACACTAATGCACCTGTGGAGAGAATGTTCTCTGTAATGGATGACATCTGGTTTGAAGACAAAAGTGGAGTGTCAGTAGACATAGTTAAGGGAATGACAGTGGTGAGAGCCAATCTTGCTGGCAACTGCAGTGGGGTCTCTGAACAACTGTTTCAAAACACACTCAGCTTCCACAGAAAACCCTGCATGTATTTCTGGGATATCTGCGATTTTCTTACACGCAGTGTTGGTTGGTTGGTTTGTTTATTAAAAACAACAGCAACAACAACAACAAAACCTTTTCTGTGAGGAAGATCTGACTTAGATTTCAAGAAGTTTAATGAGCAGTCTTGCAACAGTTTTTCATCAACAGTTGTGTATAGAGCAACATCACATCTATTCATGCAAGCAAAGTCCTGTAGTCAGTATTTCTTATTTAGCAAAAACAAGAACAAACTCATTTAATATTTCTAAGAAAGTTTGAATATTGTTTAATTTTTACTTTTTTTTTTTTTTTTTTTTTTTTTTTAAGTTTAGACATAGTAGGACCAAACTCATCAGAGTTATTCTGTCCTGCGTAGTTTCGTTCATTTCCATTGAGTTACTGATAGTGTGTTGGATTAAACCCATGCATAGTCTATAGTCCACTTATTTTATTAGTAAGATTGGAAGGATTTGGTCAAAACTTATTTAAATAGTTAGACCTGAAATTAAGATCTGATGTATGTCAGTTGAGTGTTTAATGCTCTTGAAAAATCTTGAAATTCTCAGAAATCATGCCAGTTTTGAATACAAATAGATGCTGGTGTTAGACAGCAGAACATCCTCTGCACGTACTTATATGTGCATAAGTCAAAATATTATATAAATGAATGGGAAAATAAGGAAATAGAATGATCTCTGCTTTTAAAAATCCTATTTAAAAAAAAAAAAAAAAAAAAAAGCAGCTCCTAGTTGACAGTGCTGGCATGCATTATTAGTTCTTCCTTTATTACTAGAAATAAATTTTAAAACAATTCATTTCTATTCATTTTATAGTGAATACTGCATAGGTTTTTTTAGAAATGCCTAGATTTTGTTGCATGTAATTGATTGTTCTTTCCTATCATGCTGTAAGAATAATTAAGAGCATGTATTATATAACTGTTCCAGATTAGCATACAGCTATTCCTAATCAATCTTTATATTCTGGGTAAGATCTAGGTAGACAAAGATCTCCCAAAATTAATTGAGGAAACTGAAGAAGACAGACTTTTGTAGGTGCACTGTCTGTCTTGCAAACCTTGGTGTACAGATCATCGTCTCTGAGGTTCATCACACGCATGTTTCAACAAAAACTGCAATGTAGTTTTCTCCCTAATGATTCCTGCTGTGCTCCTGATGTAGACGTTTGAGATAGATCAGATGAATTGGGTTATGGTCATACCTATTATTCTGAGAGACAGATACAGTGATGAGTTACTATGTTTACTTATTGACAGGGATGTTGCCTTCAGAACTGTTTGTGAAGATGTACTAGATGAAACAAAAATGCTCACATAATCAGTCCATTAATGCAGCTGTGGTGAAATAGTCTAAAGGGAACTTGAGATAAACTTAGAAGACTTTCCTGTAGTAATCCCTCTTCCTAATATATGTTACCTTAATATGTCAATATTTCACTTATATTTTTGTGTCTGAGATAATGCTAATAAAGCCTTCAGACGCTATCATCATTTTGAGTTATTTCTTAGCGTGGGATGTGCATCAGTTGATGCAAACCAGGTGACACTCAGCTAAATCAGGCCATGACAGATGTGCATTTTTCCAGCAGATGATCCAAAAGATCACAAGGACCAGGTGTGGGCCAGAGAGACCCTCAGGTGAGGGATCTAAACCAATATGGAACATCTGCTCATAGCTTCTCTGTACAGCAAATCAATATTCTGCAGAACTCACCAGTAATGACAACAAGTTTTTTATGGCAGTGTTGTTAGTTATCTCTTTCTCCCACAAAGAGGTTCTCTTACGTTTCCAAAAGCAGCAAATTCTCTGAGATCCTTTATGAATTTTATTTTTTTTCAGTAGGAACTAGCAATTATGACCCAGGTATATCCATTTAAAGTTACTGTGACTATTATTCCTACCGGCACGTAGTGATTATTCCTGCAGATGTAGTGTTACTAATACGATTTAGGAAAAGCTTTGAAATACATTGCAGTCTTATGCCCACTTTTGACTTGACTAGCGCATGAGTTTCTTCCTCTCTTGTCTTGTATTTGATACAGCACTATGTAAGTTGTGAAAACTAATAGATGAAATATTTCAGGACGTGTGACCCAGTATACCTGTGAAGCTTTCATCATTCAGAAAGGACCTCAGAGTAGAAATAATTTTTAAATGACTATTTTTCCACTAGAAATATATTTGTGAATATCATTATTGTTAGATAAATTTTTAAAAAAGTGTGATTATTTGTCTACTTTTGGGAAACTGTGCTCACTCTTTCAAGCATGCTAAGAGCTCAGGAAAATTGGGACTAGAAGAGACAAAAGGGTTGTATCTGAATGATGGCAAATTGAAACATTCAACAGCATTTCCTATTTTGTCCACTTATTAAATGAAACAGTATAAAACGTAATAAGCAACTACATAGGGCATCTTGCGCCTCAAATGATTTATGCTATTCATAAACTTTTTAGTAACAGGCAGGCTTCCAACACAGTAATTTACAGGTGTTCTTTAAGAAACAGAATCAATATGTTATCTTATTTGGAATAAATGTCTGTACAAGAAAACCTTGAATAGGTTGGTTTTTTTAGTATTGCTAATTTTCTCTGAGCTATAGGAAACTTAGATATACTAATATGTGTTAATTTTAAGGAAAAAAATATTTTAAAGATATTAATGATCATATTTCAGACTATTAATGAGGCTCCTAATATCAGTCAGGAAATTAGATATTAATAATGGACCTGAATCTAACCCAGTAAAATACTTCAGAGCTTTGAGATCGTTCATATTCTCACCTCAGAGGGAGAGAAAAAGCTTATGTCCCTGTGAAAAGAGTCCAGTGAAGTCAATCACATATACATACACATGGCAGGCTCTCAAGTCTTGCAGAGTGAACAGGTTCTACATCTTCTTCCCACTGACAGGGCAAGATAGTCCTTTCTAGCTGTTTTTGGATCAGTGTGTTTGGCTGGCTCACATCAAGGAGAAATGGAACAATTGTTGCTGTTCAAGATGTTCTTGAGAGCCAATAGAACTGAGCAGGTGTCTGAAACAGACCATGTAGGTCATTCACTTTCTTATCTTCCATGTTCTTAGTCATGGAAGATATGTATAAACTTAAAAAATGCTGTTGTGCTGAAGGCCTTGAGAAGGAGATTTTGTGTCACACTGTTTGAACTGGGGGTTTCTCTATTACTTTCTATTAAGAAACACAGCATATTATCATTTTCATGATAGCATCTCAGTCTTATTAGTTTACAAAGACTCCAATGCAGAAAAACTCCAAGAGAACAGTAACAGACTTGAATTCAGTAGCAGTTACAAAATTTATTAGAAATAACTATTTCCTCTAATTAAATCTATTGCCTCCAGCTTTGGGTATCAAAACACACTCTTAAGTAAATTATTTTCCTCTATGCTATGTTTTACTTTCGCCTATCTAAGTTACATAAAATAGCTTGTTTTCACATCTCAGTAGTTTATAGTAAATGTGGTGTTAACTTTTGTCTTTTGATGTTGCTTAAGTCATAGAAGTCTCAATTCTCAGATAATATATAAAAGCTGTACTTTTTTCTCCAGAATGAGAGTAGGCCTTGTCGGGAAAATGGATTTGAACAGTGATTGGGAGGATGGACAGTGAAGGACTCATTCTAGATCTAAGTGTAATACATATTACTCTGCTGAGGCTTGTAAGTAAATTTATCTTTAGTGTGGCTGTAAGTATTGGGGCCAACATTAGTAGCAGTTGGCTTGGCTTTCCCATATCTACGAGGAAGTATCAAATACATACAGTGAAGCAAATAGATAAAAGGTTTAGGTTTTTAACATGTTTAAGTGAACATGTAGGTCACCTTAGTTTGCAGCTGATGTACTGTGGAGAAAAAGCTACAAAGATCTACTATATGTAAAAATGATGTGAGTTTTACTGGGAGATCCTATGCCTACTGGAGAAATAAAGGGAGCACTTGTTCCCTTGTCTTATGCAGAAATTTAAAAATAATAAGAGAATAATAAAGACAAATCCTACTGGCATTTGAAGGAGAATGTAGGTAGTGTTGTGGGCTTTGTCATATGGGAATTACTTAAACTGGCAGTTTTAAATTAGTGTGTTATCACTTTGGCCTTTCTGTCTATCTACATCTATAGTTCTTATTTTTTTATTTTTTTTGACTTTGCAACCTCTTCTAGTCCAGTGATTTGTTTATAGAGGATAAGCAAGGTTCCTCTTTTTTGTTTCAGTCATTCTAACAATTACTCTCCCTTTCAGTTACTGTTTTAGTTGATCTTTCCTTATTATTATTTCTAATTTTTGACACATTCATTCTTTCCTATGTTTTCTTGACACCAGGGACTGCATTTGTGCTATAATGCATCACACCATACTGATAGAGAATAGTTATCCTGTGAATCAAGAAGATCCAGTTCATATCTTGTCTGGTTGGAAATGCTTTCATTAGGCTGACTAGTCCAGGATCAAGGACAAGTAGAAACACTTCCTGGCTTTTCTTTACAAACAAGGTGCATTCATTAAATAAAATGGGGGGGAGAGGGGGAACAAAACATCCTAAGCACACAAGGAACCAACAAGAATAAGAACTGATTCCTTGCTTGCACAGTGCTTAGCATACCCTCTGCCAGGTCCTGAATAGAATTTTGTGGCTATGGTAATTCAGATGAGAAATAACCATAATTAATCTTCTTTCTAAATTTTGGTGTATTATTAAACTTCGCTCAACTGAGAGTAGTGTTAAGAGGTGCTTAAGTGCTATGCAAACCTAATAGATCACAGATGTCAAGTATGATCAATAGGAGCAACATGGGGGCATTTCTATTGTCTAACTTAGGTGCTGGCACTAGGATGACCTGTGCTGCTTATTTTCTTCTGTGGATTTTGTCCACAGATCACATGCCTCCATTTGGAAGCATTATATATCACTCCATGGTGATGCACCAGTTGAAATCAACAGTCATTTAGGAGTTGTGGGCAGATGTAAAAAGGGTTTCCGACAGTTAGGGTACTGAAAACTGTACATAGGGCACTGCAGTATTGCCTTCGTGGTTCTTATTTTGTCAACGTTTTTTGACAAAACTTTTTAAATTATGTTTGAATCTTACAGCCTTCTACAGAAAAAGAGGGTACTTATGACCTATACCTGAGCATAAGATAGCAGTCTCCCATCTGTTTCTTGATATTACTCTGCTGTATCTATCTATCAAACAGTAAATCTACTACGGAGCAAGAAAAAAAGGTGTGTGACAATATTTAATGAAAGCTAATCTCTTTTTGTTTTATAGGTGTAAAGTAAGCCTTAATCACAACAATTTTTTAGTCCGTGCAAACTTTAGTCCAGTTAGAGATGAAGGCTATTATATTGGCTTTTCTAACACTTGGGATTTACTAAAATTAAATAAGAACCACACGCCCACTTTTACATGAGCTGCAGTCTCACAGTTTAATGTGGTGTTTATGGTGTTCAATACAAGCAGAGATACTATAAGCTAAAGCTAGAGTTTATTAAACATGAGGTACATGTACACATCTAAAAATGCTTTGAAATTTGTAGTAGCTGAAAACATCAGCCTAAGTCTAGCTTCCAGCTTTCTCAATTTGTCCTTTGACATGATCATTAGATCAGTTTAACTTCATACCTACAAACACAAAATAGTAACTTAGAAGTAACATGTTGCACCCTTTTCTTGGTAAAACTATGATTAAAGACTATTCACCTGGGAAAATCCAAGTACTCATTGTAAGCATAATGGTGCTTCAAAGAAGAGCTAATGATACAGTTTATGAATTTTAATTTCTGTTTCAAAGTCAGCAAATGTGCTTTCTATAAATGTAAACCATCTGTTGGCACCTTCTAAAAGACTAGAATTCAGTACATCCAGGCATGAATTATTTATTTTGCCTTTTTTTTCCTAAGTAAACTGTAGGTTTTCTTTTTTCTTTCTTCCTTAATAAACCATTTCTGTGTGATGTGAGGTTTCAAAATCAACACATTCATAACGGTAACTTATAAAAAGTGAGATGTTTTAAATTACAATTGCATCATAAAGATAAAGGAGAGGAATTAAATTTTTTTCCTATGAAAATGTATTTTGTAATATGTCAAATTGTACTGTTTTTATAGACATTTTTAGCTTCAATTAGCACCAATTTCAGGGGAGGAATAATGCAGTTAAAGGTGGTATTGAAGGTCTATTACAATGACTTGGAGAAATATGTTATTTACATAAGTCTGCCAGCTTAATGAGAGCATATGTCTATGTATGCCAGTTTATTATTGATACCTTATAGATCTTTTCATTCATTTAAGAACAGCTGGATTAAATCTGTAGAATATGCACTTCAAATATTATGAGCTTATCATGGGATAAGCTCATGACTCTTTCTTTGGTAGGAAACATGGTTGGTACTTGCTAGTTTTCATGTGGCTTATTTATTTATTTATTTGTTTGTTTTGTGGCAGCTGTTCTTGATGAGATATATTTGGACACTTGGGAGAGGAAGCAGAAACAGATGATCCATCTTGTTGCACTTTGCTAATTAGAACAATTCCCAGTGACCTCCATCTGCATGGGTTCAATTTTGCCTTTGAATCGTGAATCAACAAACATTTTCTCTATTTGATAATCCACCATTCCTTGGTCCTGTGAACAAATAGCATGTTAACCTTGTCTTTCATTTCTTTGAGTCCTGAAAAGCCACTTCCTTTGCTAGTAATTGGCATATAGTACTCTAAGAACTGCAGAGGCAAGTTGGGTACCAGCAATGACCATGTCAACAAACATAAGCTAATTTCATCACAGCATAATTGGAGCTATGAGGCAATGTTAAAACCAGCTCTAAAAATTGTCAGTTTCACGTCACCGATGTTAGAGATTTGCACCTGTCATTCAGTGGTCTTTCACACTCAGTTTCCAGACATTTCTTGACTTCACTAAAATTAGTCTCAATTGTTCTTATTTTGCCAATCTTTTGCTAGATTGATGTGAAATATTCTATTCTGTAAGTGATACTGCTACTTCTGATGTTATGCAGTATGCAGAGGGAGTAGGAATTATGCTGGAAATACAGAATAGTAAGAATCTGTTTTGGATCAGAAATATGTGCTTGTTCATCACTAGCTTCCAAAACCTCTGTGCCCCTCAGTTTTCTTTATAGGAAAAAAAAAAAAAAAAAAAAAAAGCTGAACTGACATGTGAGGAGTTTGTGTCTTTTTTACTGATTGCGCGTTTCCTTGTACAGTGTGATGAATTTAGAATCATAGAATCACTCAGGTTGGAAAAGACCTTAAAGATCATGTAGTCCAATCATGACCTAACCATACTACCCTAACTAACAACGATCCGCTAAATCATGTCCCTGAGCACCACATGCAAATGATTTTTAAACACATCAACCACCTCCTTCGGGAGCCTATTCCAGTGCTTAACAACCTTTCTGTAAATAAATGTTTTCTGATATCCAACCTAAATTTACCCTGGTGCAACTTGAGGCCATTTCCCCTCATCCTGTCATCAGTGAGAAGATACCAACCCCACTCTTTTTGTAAGCACCTGTCAGATATTGGAAGACAGCAGTAACGTCTCCCCTCAGCCTCCTTTTCTCCAGGCTGAACGTGCCCAGTTCCTTCAGTCTCTCATCGTAGGGCATATTCTCCAAGCCCTTCACAAGCCTTGTTGCTCTTCTTTGGACCTGTTCCAGCATCTCAATGTCCTTTCTGTACTGAGGTGCCCAAAACTGAACACAGTACTCGAGGTGAAGCCTCACCAATGTTGAGTACAGGGGCACAGAGTCCTGCTCACCACTTCATTCCTGATACAAGCCAGGATGCTATTGGCCTTCTTGGCCACCTGGACACACTGCCGGCTCATATTCAGCTGACTGTCCATCAATACACCAAGGTCCCTTTCCATCAGGCAGCTTTCCAGCCACTCCTCCCCAAGCCTGTAGGGTTGCCTGAGGTTGTTGTGACCAAAATGCAGGACACAACACTTGGCTCTATTGAAACTCATGCAGTTTGCCTTGGCCCATTGATCTACTCTATCCAGGTCCCTCTGTAGTGCCCTTCTCCTCTCAGGCAGATCAACACTCCCTCCCAACTTGGTGTCATCTGCAAACTTACTGAGGGTGCACTCGATCCCCTCATCAAGGTCATTAGTAAAGATATTAATAATTTCATATTTATCTGCAGATAAATTGTTTTTCTGTAATTGTTAGGGTACGTACAGCTGGGAAAAGCAGAATTCATGGATGCATATTTAAGCGTTTTGATGCTCTTATAATATCACCAGCTGGAACTGATCATTCCACTCCATTTACAGAGAACCTGGAGTGACGAGTAAACTGACTTCACGTGTTAAATATCTAAAAGTAACTGGAATTAAGATGCCAATTCTTTTCCCCACCTACCCTATTTGATCCCCCTACTCTAACAGATTTAATTTCCTGAAATTATATTATATAATTACCCAGAGCCATTGACTTCTTAAGTTCCTTCTCAAAGTACTTTTGAAATTACATTCTTCAAATGAATATATTCTTCAAATGAATATATTTATTTAAAGAAAAGTCTTCGTGATGTCAATATAATCTCAAACAAATTCAACCCTATATAGATGTTATTTGGTTAAATGATTGTGTGCTCTTAGCTTTAATAAAACAAACCTGTTGCATTGTTTGCAGTTTATGTTCACTGGATTTGCATGTGTACCTAAGTGTTCTCATAAATACTTGCATTGGTTTCCTAGGATCTGAGACCCTATGCATTAATTAATGCAATTTGAATGTTGAATATGCTTTATCATTCAGGAGATTTATTATTGACATACAATGTGAATTCATATATGTGCTTAGTTTCACAAAGCACACACCTTTAAAAGTCTGTAAATGTACAAAACAATGGTTGTTTCCTTTCTGTCAGAGTAAGAAAAAGAAAAGCATTAATGTTAAATGAATCACTTGATAGCTCACTGTATCAGTGGTCATTAACTTTCATTATTGGTCTGTCTCTGTACAAAAATTTGGAGTCATTATTTCTATTATTCAAGGAAGAATACAAATGTGCAGTATATGCTTTCTTGCATATAAATTTGCAGGTTTTCCAAGTGTTTCAAAATAGAGCTAGTTGTCTTGACTTTCTGCCCACGGTTCTATGAAATATAATCACCAGAGGAAGACCAAATTCACATAAAAAATACAAGGAAGGCAAAAAGCTCTTCTATTTGAGTAAATATATACCTTGATAGGTAAGCCCATTATCTTCCTCATTTTAGTAAGAACATTAATGTATCCCAGCAGTATCAGACCCCCACTATGAACATGACAGAAAAGAATTAAGGGAAGATCAAGATTGTTACCAAGAAAGTATTTTCTGCTTCTTTCTTGCATCACTAATAATAAATCTATTATCTTTGTTAGTAAATGCAGTGAAAAAATAATGCAGGGATATATTTAGCAGGGTTTAGAAACTTCTCTGCTATATCCCTTTCACTTGAAGTTTTATTTGAAACACTTTACAAAAATGAATTATTTGATATATTCAATGAAAAAAAAAAAAAAAAAAAAGTCGATGTAATTGTTTTGACCCTTCTACTACCCCTTCTACTGTTTTAATATTTTTAAGTTTGTATTTATACTACCATAATTTCTTAAAATGTAACATGGATCATATATATTGTCTTAAAATGAATCATTTGCCAGTATAAAATTAAAATATTACAGTGCTATTAAAGTATTTCCAATTGTTTAGAACCAAATTTTGCTAAGAATTTTGAGGAAATTTCAATATTTTGAATTTTTTATTGCAAAAATGATGGAAACATTTTTTCTTCCACAATTGAATTATCATCATCTTGATGCCTACTACAAGTCTCTTCTTAGTTTGGATATGGATTCAGTGCAGGTAATATTTGGACATCTTTCAGCTGACAGGTATTCTTTTAATCTTTGCTAGCATGCTTTTAGACATCTTTCTCAGAGCAATCTTCTAGATTAAGAGAATGGCACAAATTCTGTTCCCTTAATTGATGTGAGTGGTTTTATGTATTTTAGCACAATCTTTGAATGAGTAACAAGGACAAGTCAGCAAACACAGAAATTAAATAGCTTTTATTTAAACAAATTTGGTTCTTTTTTGTTCATACATTTTCCAATGCATTCCTTTGGAAGAGAGATTCAGTGGAGGAAGAGAATTGCAAGACCAAATGCCAGGTCCTGTACTTTGGCCACAACAACTCCAGGCAATGCTACAGGCTTGGAGCAAAGACTTGGCTGGAAGACTTTGTGGATGGAATTGACTTGGGGGTATTGATTGATGCTCGGCTAAAAATGAGCCAGCAGTGTGCCCAGGTGGCCAAGAAGGCCAATGGCTTCCTGGCTTGCATCAGAAACAGTGTTGCCAGCAGGAATAGGGAAGTGATTGTCCCTCTGTACTTAGCACTGGTGAGGCCCCACCTCGAATACTGTGTCCAGTTCTGGGCCCCTCACTGCAAGAAAGACACTGAGGCCCTGGAGCGGGTTCAAAGAAAGGCAACAAAGCTGGTGAGGGGTCTGGAGCACAGGTCTTATGAGGAGCGGCTGAGGGAGCTGGGATTGTTCAGTCTGGAGAAGAGGCTCAGGGGAAACCTTATTGCTCTCTATAACTAGCTGAAGGGAGGTTGTAGTGAGCTGGGGGTAGGCTGCTTCTCTCGCGTAACTGCTGATAGGGCTAGAGGGAATGGCTTCAAGGTGTACCAGGGGTGATTCAGGCTGGATGTTAGGAAATACTACTTCTCTGGAAGAATGGTCAGGCAGTGGAATGGACTGCCCAGGGAGGTGGTGGAGTTACAGACCCTGGAGGTGTTCAAGGAACATTTGAGTGTTGTGTTGAGGGACATGCTTTAGAGAGAGCTATTGATGACAGGTGGATGGTTGGACTGGGTGATCTTATGGGTCTTTTCCAAACTTGGTGATTCTGTGATTCTCTATATTTATGCATATATATATAGCAACCTCTGCAACAAAATTCAGTGCAACATGCAGCATTGTTGCACCGGTTGAGTACAATCCATTGCTTAGATGAGAACAGAGCTGCTGTGCCCACCTAGAGTTCAACTGTACTCTCCTGAGACACAACAGCACTTAGTTGCACCCAGATTTCTGCATATTTCTAGGGATATCATATGTCTTCTGCCTTCATCTTTTCTCTTCCCTAATATGCTTCTGGTTGACACAGGACAGAGACAGAACTCCACTTGGTCCTCTTTGGGGTATCTGTGTGTCTTCTCATGAGAACTCTGCATGCTGTGGCATCTGCCGTTAACCTAACAGAGTTTCTACATAAACATTTAAAGTAGAAATGGCTTCGTTGTGCTATAGATGTTTAAGTTGAACATTTATCGTTATGTTATAGTTACTGTGCAAGGCCAACATTTCTGTCTAGTTGGCTCAGGGGCTTGTTTTGTAACACTCTGTGAGCTGCCAGCTCTCAAGACATTTGGTGTTTTTCTTCAGTCCCCTGATCATGGAATCACGTCATACAGTAAGAATATCTTTCATTTTGTAAATGAGAAGAAGAAAAAGGAAAAAGGAAACTAAACAAACAACAACAAAAAAGATTTTTTTTTTTAACTGTCCTGAAATATAAAAGAACAAAAAAGACTCTGAACACAAAGGAACAATTGGAATTAATTCTTTCATCAGCACCTAAACCTAAATAAAAGGACTCTTCCCCCCAAGCTGAATGTTTGTGTTTTCAAGACACCTAAATCTGAGAGACGTGATTTCTTGCACAAGCAGGGATGCCTGTTCTACGCTCAAGATACATTACATTCTTGGGATACAGCCAGGCTTTTTCTTCTGCTGATTGAAGAGCTTTCATGTCTATAGGTATGAGGCCTCCTTAAAATTTACTGTCACTGACATTTCTATTGAATTTAGAAGATCTAACTACATATTCAGACATTATTATTATTGATTTGGGAAGTTGTAAGAGAGGTACTTATATATTAGATATCAGGACTCTTCTGAGGTCACCAATTGCATCTTATAGTTTTCCTTTGTTCAGTTATTGATGTAACTTACGGATAGTCACACATATTTCTTAAAGGCTTATTTCATATTGTCAGAAATTGCTTTGATGAGTCTGAGATTCTGGTGATAATTGTCTACAATGCAAGCATGATAGGTTTCTATCCTATTTGGAGTAATAGCTCACACCTAAGTAGAAGACCTGGGGCTTTGGATTTTATCATTGTGTAAGAAAAGCATCAGACTCTGCAAATGCAGTCAGACATTACAGCCAACAATCTGTACTGTGGAAAGATGAACATACTGACTGTGTAGCCTGAATTCCCTTTCCTCTAGCACAGTCAGTATGGGGATCACTGGTGGGGCACTGCAAGGGCTGCTTCTTAAGACTGTTCTGACTTGGATGATCTATTTGACCTAATGTTGAAATCTAGATTGCTCGGTAAATTAGAGAAACATCATTTTATAGAAGATGAAGTCAAAATTGTTATCCACCAGAGACTAGTAATACTGAAGGAAAATTATGTCAGCCTGCAGGCAGGTCATTGATTTACTGAGTTAAACAAATTAAATCTATTTAGTATCTTGCATGCTCTGAACTGAGGAATGTAGATTTGCTCCATACTTGGCTTTTTATATAGATGCATGTGGAAATTTGAAAATTATAACTGTTCAATAATCCACTGTAATTTTTTATATTTTTTTGTCTGTATTACAGCTGCTGCTAGTAAAATACTCTGCTGCACAGTATTTTATTTTTACTCCCTTTTTACATTTTATAGTGCTCTTGAGCAAGAGCATTTAACACTCTTTTCTCAAATATATGCTTCTTACTTCTCATCCTTTATGGGCTTTGTATGCATGATGCCGTGTGGTCATAATAGCTTTTTAGACGATTATGAAGTTTATTTTCACTTTGACCTTCTCTGAGTCTACAGAATTAGCGTATGCAAAAGGATCTGTGGTACAGTAAATAAATCTATTCGCACACAGATTAAAAATATTTTTCTAAGATCTTCTTAGCAGAAAAATATAGTGTGTTGTTGTTTTTTAACATGGAAAGCCTAAGAATCTTATAAGAGTAACTGCCCTATAACAAAACTATGTCTCTAGCTGAATGATCCAGTTTATCTTTCTCTAAATATCTATGCTGGCTGCTTAACAGAGATTAAGAGAGTTCCCACAACAGATGAGTATGAATGCCTGAAAAGGATGTTACCTCCTTACTTTGAGCAAATCATGTTTACTTTGTCTTGAGGCATGAAATGTCCATTTCCTCCAAAGTTGTAATCATGTCTTAAAATTGTTACTTATTTTATTTGTTTAAATTTGCTTCAGAGTCCTCCTTTACTCTTCCTCCCAATAGTACTTTCCACTGTGCATTCAATAGTATAATTAATAAGAAATCTGGTGTTTATACATACATTTATTCTGCTACTTTGTGGTTGTCCTTGTGTATGGGAACTGCTGAATCATGGCCTGAACCTCTGATTGATCACCTGAGGCGAGCAATGAGTCAGACCTAGGAGCACAGGTGAAGACAATTCACCTGTGCTGCTGGAAGGGGTGGAGCTTGGCTGTACCTCTCCTAGACCCATTTAAGAGCTGACTGCCAGTGGGGAAGGATCTCTTTCTGGAGATCTTTCCTTTGGAGTTTTCTAGCGAGCCCCGGACAAGGACAAGAACTTTGTCTGTTCTTTTCTGGTGTAATAACCTGCTTAGCCAAACTCTCTTGTATATTTTGTAAATATAACATCTATATATTCACTGATTATACCTTGTTTCCTTTCTCTTCTGTTGTAAAACAGTATATAGGTCTAGTTAGAATTCTGTAAAGTCCTGTGTTCAGAGGAAAAAACTAACAACAAAACTGATTATGATGTAGAAAATAGGACAAAATTGTGCTGATGTTCATATGAGAAAGATTTGTAGCAAAGAGAGTGAAGGAGCGGGTTTTGGTTTAGTGTGATACTTCTCTAAACTTCTTAAATAAGCTTTTCCCATTGAAGATTGTTGGCAAGGTCTCTGTAAGATTGCTCAAGTGATTTGCTGTTCTTTTTGGAGGAGCTCTGTTCTGTTGCCTCTACGAAACAAAGCCAGTAGCCTGACAGGGGAGTGATAGGAGGAGGAACAAGTCTGTGGCTCTGTCCTCTTACAGTTTCAAAGCTACCTTTGGTAGAAGGAAGTGCAAAATGTCTGAGGCAAAACCTGAACGTAAGATCATCTGCTTCCATTCTCAGAGTTAACAGCAGAGTATTTCATAGCAAAATAAAGTCATCTAGATTGGAAAAGGCCTTCAAAATCAAGTCCAACCATCAACCTGACCTACCAAGTCCTGTCACTAAACCAGGTCCTTTAGGATCTGATGTCTTCTTTCATATATATATATATATATATATATATATATATATATATATATATTTTTTTCTATCAGAAATCTATTATGATTCCTACATCTTGGATCTCTAGCTTTTTTCATTTGTTGAGCTCTTAAACCTTAAACTTTTTAAAAGACAATTTTTAACATTTCTCAGCAATCATCGTTACCCTTGCCTAAGCAGTAACAGCCTGATGTTCAAGGAACACATTTATGTAGTCACAGCCTTTTTTTTGTCTTGATTGCATGTATAAGTTTAAGAAAGTAGTAAGTTGCTAACAAAGGGTGCAAGAATGCTATGAAATGGATACACTGTTACATTGAAGATGAATAATAGGATAGTATGTAAACAGATGCAAGCCAAAGATGGATGCAAAATGAGTGAGGGAAAGCAAGCAGAAAGAGGAAGTAGGAAAATGGGATTTGGGAATATTTGATACTTTTCTTGGGAAAACACTGTGCCAGTGTATGGGTTAATCATGTCACTGAAGCATAATCAGAACTTCAGAATTATTGGTCTGCCTTGGACATGCTTTAAGAAAGAAGAAAGTCTATTTTTTTCTGAACTTGCTCCCTAATCTTGGTTCAAAATGAGCTGTTGAACAGATATGTAGTTCCACGTTTCAGTAGATCAAAAGAAGTTCTGCTTTGTGAATTCAGACAAATAAAAGTATTTAGGTCAGAAGAATAAAAATACTTTATTTAAACCATGCTTGAAGTAATTTCAGTATGGAGAAAAATTGTTTTGATTTTTATAAACTTATAAGCCTTCTACTATTTCTTTTAGCTGAGGGTTTCCAGGCTGGGAATGCTCACCGAAGTAAGCGCTAAATGGTTCTGTAATAGTTGTTTAAATAATAATAATAATAGTAATCCCCTGTTTGATTCATTTTTTTGCTTTTATTCAGCACACAGAAATGTCACCTCATAAAAAGTTACACAGCTCTGTATCTGTTCTTCGTAATCTCAGTCTTCTCTGCAAACTTCATATAAATCTATGCACTGAAAGGTTAATTCTGAAATGGTTTGTAGCTCTTTCTGTAAGTCACATGAATGCCCTGCCATCTGTTTTACTTCTATACCTGCAAAGGCCTGGCAGGTGATGGATCATCAATTCAGTAGTATAATACTCAGCTTTTTTTTTAATAGTGATACAGTTATTTTTCTTCTTTCCTCACTGTAAATTTTGGGAAATGGTAGGAAATAAGCAACTTTTTATTTTTGGAAAACATTGTGCACTGATGGCCATGTTAAGATGTGAACAATTAAAGTCTCATTTTAATGATCTCTCACAGTCATCACCAATTCCTCTGACAAATACTGTAACTGGATAAGCATAGCAGCATTTGCTGCATAGTTTCCACATACAGGCATTTCAGACCAAAAAGTACTGTATACAGTCATTCAGAAGGGCATAACTAAAATGAATTGACTCAGCATATTTGACACCTTAATAACTTTGACACATAGTTTTTGTAAAATTAGCACCAATGTAAATTTAATGGGACTGACACTGTAAAAGAAAAATAAAGCAGGCAGTCTAGAAACATTTCTGTGCAATTTAGGCACATCTCGTGTTTACTGTCATAAAATTTTATGGCTGCACAGAGCAGCCAAATTATCTACAGGAAGCTAAACATTAATAAATACCTCTTTAAGTATGCAAGAATAGATTAGGTCTTTTCAGAAGAGGTGCAGCAGCATTAGACAAAGGAATCTATAGTCACATATGCACATATCCATCTAGTCCTGTTTCCATTTTAACCAGTGGAAACTTTGCTATTGTCTAAAGTATTGCTGAATCAGAGTAACAATCTGTGTAATTTCTTCAGCTATACAGTTTTATCTTTTTATGGACTTTCTTACTTCTAATGAGAATAGAGTTAGGATATCGATAAAGACTGAAGATATGTGTCGGTACCAGGCCAGATTGTCCCAGTGCTTCTGGAAGGACACACAGAACGTGTGCACTCTGAAGTATACAAGAAATTTGTACCTGTTCTGGCTTCTCCTTTAGTCTCATATGAGCTGGGAGAATATCCTCTGTTGTCTGTCCTAATTGGACCATTGCATATACTTTCAAAGGGATTAAATACACATGTGAGAAGGGGTGGAGTAAATATAACTTGTGCATTTTATGCCATTTCTGGGAACAGAGATTTATGCAGGATAGCATAATCGATACAGAATTTTGCAGGTTTTATAAACACCATTGTCTCATAGCTTTTCTACTCGTCAGGAGACCAAAAATTATTTTTGTTAAGCCAGGATCTCTTATTGTGTCTCAGAAAAGTGATTATGGGGTTATGTTTGTATGAACGCAGCTTTTGTAAACTGAATTGCAAAGACCCCATTACTACAACTGCCGTTCAATGCAATATTAAGATTTATCAAAATCTTTCTACTCTTTCCGTATGAAACTTGCATATCTGGAAAAGCTTAGGGAGTGAGTTTTCCTGTAAACAGGTTTTCAGTTGCTGCTGGGTGCTGTTTGTGCCTTTTTGCAGTTATCTGTCAGGTACTCCACAGTAAACCATTCTTCCTCTACTTACATTGTAATGCTGAGCTAGTTTAGCTTGGCCGTTGCTACCTTTTTGGCATAACCCCCACAGATCTTCATAAATTGTCTCTAGAATTTTAATTTGTACTGTCTTTGGAATTGTTCTTTTTCACTCAACAGAAATCAGTAGAACTTGCCCTGTTACCTGACCTAGTTCAGCCTAGCTGAGTTTTTCCTATGCAATAACATACAATCTCAGACTGATGGAGTACTGGGAAACTCATCATTAAATCCTCAATTTCAACATTGCAACAGTATTCAGAGAGCTAGGAAAATCTAAATAGGCTAGCATTATATCCATTTTCAGGCATTCTCTTTTTTTTTTTTTAGCATCTTGGCTCTGTCCATGCATAGAATGTCTGAATTGCCAATACTTTCCACTGATTTTCTACACCTTTCTTATTGGGACAGTTTGCAGGTTATTGACTGCATATTTATGAATGTGAACTCTGTTCCCAATCTGACTTGAACATGCTGCTAAGATCAGCCATTCAGAGAAGTTAAAAGGGAGAACTGAGGCTTTATATTTGAGTTCTCTCAACATGCCACTGTTTTCTTACAGAGTTTCATGCCTTTTTTCCTTTCCTGATAATTGACCACCCAGATGTGTGTTCTCTTTGAGTCAGTGACTTTCTTGTGATAACTTTTTCTTAATCAGAAAAGCATCTCTTAAGACTACAAAATTTGAACAAAATCATCCTCAGGTGTCTTATGCTTTCTCAGTTTTTTTCTAGTGGTTATAACAATTTGACTTATAACAAAAATTATGTAATGCTTTTACAGTGATGTAAAAAAAAATCTGAAATGTGGCATGAATCAGTAGTGAAACAGTACTGTTACAATATGAGCTCTGCAGAAACGTACGAGGGATACTCTACTCCAAATCTGGATTTGTTATCTGACTTTCCTTAATTATGATGACATGCAACTTAGTGAATTTTTGCTTCTCTACTTTTCTTGATCGTGTCTGGAAGTCACAGTTTTGACCCACTGTGGTGATTTTGGCTGTCTCTTTTTATATGAAACTGCGGGGTAATTTTGTTTGTTTCTGTTGATAGAATCTGTGCTAGTTTCACACCAGAATCTAGAAGAGCTGAGAAGGAAATGATTTCTTATGTAAATGAGTAGTATTTTCCTCCCTAAAGGAAGCATAGATGTTTTTCTTTCTGCCTCTGAAATGTATCCTTTAACTGTTTAACTTAGAAGAATTATAAATTTGGGAAACAAAAAGAAAAATGCAGTATCTTAAGCAAATGTGAATTTAAAAATTTTTGTCTAAATATTTTGTCTAAAATAAAAAAATACTATTGTGTTCACAAATGACAGTTAAGCTTCCTGTCCACATAATATCTACATTTAATTGATCATGTGTTTTTCCTTTAATGTGCCTAATTTATGTTTGGTTCATTTCAGTGATCCCATATTCCTGTATGTTCAGTTATCTTTATCCACTCCCCAAAAACATTTCTGTACAAATTCCAGAATGAATTCAATAGAACATAGTGACAAAATATTGTACTAGTGGATACATATTCTAAAAGGCTATGTATATCTTGTCTGCTAATTATCACATTCAGTGTATAGTCCAGCCGTCAATATGACTGCTCAAGTTTAACTGAAAATTCAATTTGATGGATATTACAAAAATCATTTGGTAAACACAATCAAATACAATGCTAAATTTTATTTTGGAATACTTGCATATGATAAATAGGAATTGCTAGAAAGGTGCTCATTTAAAAATAAAAAAATAAAGGCAGGTTTTTTGTTGGTTTGAACAAATTGAAGTTTTTTACACAATTGTAATGTGCTCCATAAGTTTACTAACCAAAGGAGGATCACTCTTGAACCCGATTGAGGGAATTTTAAAATAGTAAATTCAAGATAGTGGACTAATATGTTTATAATGGAAATAGAGTACCAAGTGAGATGAACTCTGGTCACGAACTGAATCACTGGTAATGTTAACAGATGTCAGGTACTGGTATAAGACATCAAATCAGGGGGAATAGTCACAAGTACAAGACAGTGTGCACGCATCACAGCTTAGTTGGCTGTAGAAATCTTTAAGAATTATATCATATTAAATTATATCACTATTGTACCAAATTGAAATGGTAGGACAGGTACAATGTATTACTTGCCCTCATTGTTGACAGTACTTTTTAGAGTCAAGAGAACACTAGGTGCAGTTTCTTTACTGTTTGGAGATGTTCAACTTTTTCATGTGCAGCCTTCAACAGCTTGTTCTTTGTATAACGTCGTCTTCCATGATGGTCTCAGCACATTTGGGCAGTGTACTTTTCTACTTCTTAGGAAGAGAGAGAACTCAGAAAAGTCAAACTACTTTTTATGTAGTTAGAACATCCTGATGCCATTAGAAGGTTCACGTCAGCAGAGTCTGCCTTAACATTTTCTGTTAGCTAGCTACTGACATTGATCCCTTATCAACCGGGAAGAACAGCAACCTGCAGTTCCTCCGCTGTTGTTTATGAAGACTCCTCAGCATCTGAACAAGGGTTCACATTATCTTTAAGTGTATCTAACATGGGACTCTGCATGGATATATAGACTAGTCTGCCTCTTAGGCTACCCTAAAAATGGTGCCTAGGAAGTGGAGAGTTGTAAATATCTTGGCATTATAGTATTTATGAAGTAAAACTAGAAGTCTAGTAGAGGCATAGTGGTTTTCTCAAGGCTTTTCCTAAAGTGGTAGCTCATCTGAGGAACAGCACGCCATATCCCAAAGAACTAATGGCTATAAACTTCTCTTCTAATGTGACAGAGTCAACATCTTTGGTTGCATTTATGGATGTAAATTAAACAAGGAAAGGCCTGAAGCCCTGGCAGATGCTCATTAGTGAGAACGCTCCCCAGTGGAAACTATCTTTCCTAGATAATGTCTGGGTGCAGGCCAGGGTCTGTTCCCAGTAGGCACTACTGACAAAGCTATACTGTTATCTGGGACAAGAGAGTTTAACTGTATGGAAGGAAGCCATTCTGTGCCAGATAGCCACAGGGTCAGAAAGCCTTACTTTATGTAGTTTAGCATCGTAGACAATATTTTGACTGGAAGGCAAAGAGTGTAAGACAAAATGCAGATGGAGAATACAAATAGTTAATCTGTGGGTGTAGGGAACATGCAGAGTGTTCTCAATAGAAATGTTAAAATCTGCTTGTGCAGATCGTATTTGTTTCTAGATAATCCAGTAATGTACAGATCCAGTCTTAATGATCACCTAAGCATGATCTCAGATCCCAGAGGACTTTTCTTTGAAAGATCTCTGCACAGTTTGGAAAGTCTGAAAGCAAACACGAGGACAGCTTCCAGCTCCTTAAAGCAGAAGGGGATCATCTGTTCTGTATGTACAGGAAGAACAGAACAACAAGTGATGAGCTTAAATTCTATTAAGAGATTCAGTTAGAGTAGAACAACTTTGCAATGGTAATGAGAGAGGAACTGAAATAGATTGCCTGGGGTGGCAGGTTAGTTTTTGTCACAGCAGAGCTTTGAGAATATCTGAATTGAGTAAGACTATTCCTCAAATCTCTACTTTTTGTCATTAAGTTCTTTAACACAGGAGTATCTGTGTAAGTAATTTTTAAGATCTATTGTAAGTGTTGGTTGCAAAGAATTGTCTGATTACTTTTGTTGTTGTTGCTCCAAAATTGCATCTTAAAACAAAAAATGCATAATGCCTATACTAAGTTAATGTTTTTCTACAGCCTGAGAGGCCTCCATTCAGTTAGTTGTTGGAAGCAGCTGTGTGAGTTCAAACCTAATTTTACACCAAGGGAGTACGTCCATGCTGTGTTTATACCGTGCATCCACATTAACATGCATTTCATTAAGGGAGATGGGCTCTGTTCAATTTTTCTGTTTTACTTCATTCAAATTGAAGCTCTACATAAGAGTGGCTAATATCAGGTCAATGCATTGAAGGGGGTAAAAAAAGAGGAGGACATCAAATAACATTTGTATCTCTTGTGTTCTAAATTTACACATTTCCTGTTTTGATTTGATTTTTTTCTTCCATCTTGGCTTACTAATGTAACTTCATTTTAGAGAGTTATCTTCTATTTTATCTAGGAAGATACAATTCTCATTCAAAGGGCAAGACCTCTTGGGGTAGGCATTAACTATTATGAGCTCAGCGTATTGCTAGAAAGTTATTCATATTGCTGATAACAGAACCCAAAAGCAGTTTCCAGAATGTTTATATTGGATTTAGTGTCTTTTCATATTAGAGATTTCAGTTTTTACTAAAATGATAACAAGATTAAAAGCTCACCATTATAACAGGCAAGTTCCTATGACTTCTACAACAATCTGTGTTATTAAAATGATAATAGCTACATGTTATGAATTAATTCAAAGCATGCAGCAGTGGACAGTGACTGGCTTTGCCAGAGATGTAGAGCAACAGCTTAGCCTTTGTCCTTCAATGTTGTTAGCCTTCTGCTTTACTTCCTTCAAATTGAGGAAATAATCAATAATACCAGCTGCAGCTGTTTCTGTCCTTTTGTCTGCCAACCAATCAGTTTCAATTGCAAAATCAAAATCACAAAGAACCCTGCAGTCATGGAATTAGTGAAGCCTAGATACTTATGACATAATACAGTCTCTAAGCCTTTAAAACTAGAATTTCTTCAATGAGAGCTAGGTAAGTTCTGATACCTCTCTATTTTCTTTCTCCTTTCTAGAAAATAAGGGTACATACCCATGTATGCGTGCCATCATCACCATTTTTTTGCTCTCTCAAGCTAACACGCACAATATGTGAAAGTTTGTGTTTGCTTGAAGGGGGGAAAAGGGAGGTTGTCCTTTGGTGTTTTAATTGTGTATTTTTTATTTGTTATACCATTTTAAAAGTTAGCTATACACTTTATACCTATACAGCTATAGATGGTGTACAAAGGGGAAATATTTTAATATTGAACTTTCAGATATAGACTTCAGGATGTAAACTTCTATAACATAATTTCTTGAAAGGATACTGTGTGTTGAATCATTGCAGAAAAAAATCACTGTAACTTAGATTGTGCATATTCATACATTCCTACAGGTACTTACCCACTTGTTTTACTTAGTCACAAACCTAAGCATTTTGAAATGCCTGTTCCATGACCTCAGTATCAAGTATGTTACCTTGGACCACTTACATATTCTGCTTAACCTTTGATGTTTAAAACAAAAAGAAGAAAAAAAGTGTTGGTCAAAATTCCATACTTATGAGGTTAGTCATTAAAAAGGAGTTATTCCTGCTTCTTTAATAAAATAGTTTAATTAAAGAGTATCTTCCCTATGTATTCAATATCAGTTTTCCTTCATTTGTTATCTAAAGTAATTCTGTCTGAAATTGCTTTTTGAAATTAAATTACTGATCCTTATTTGGGGCAGCATTTTCAACAAAACAGTGAGAACATTCTCAAGTGTAAGAAAACTCAACTATATGCTTCCTTGCTCCACTGCTAAAGCTCATAGAACAGCTTTCATGGTCACTTACGTGCGTCTTCTCTTACAGACAGAAGGGAGAAATCTACTCTGTAATAATTTCCCATCTCCTAGCAGATCTTTTTTATGGTACTTATCTCAGATCTATACCAAGCCTGCCTGTACCTGTACAATGTAAAAACCTGTGAATTCTGATGTTAACTATTTTTCCCTAAGTTAAGATATACAAGTAAGTGAAAAAATATTCAGCTCTTCAAAAATGGTTTTCAGTGATCTGAAAGTAAAAATGTGGTATTTTTTTCAAGTACAGGTACTTGCAACTTGCAACTGCTATTGCAAATGACTCTTGAAATACATTTCTAACCATTTATTTTTGACTGATACAGGTCATACTAAGTGTTAATGTCTTATCCTTTGTTAAAATATTTGCCTGTCCTTGCTTCTGCAAGTTCCAGTGTGAAGATGGAAGCAGTCTAAAATTATAAATTGTTAAAATTCAAGTCACCAAAATTCAACTCATCTTGATTCTTAACATTGAAATAAGAAATTATCAGTATAAAAGCCAAGCAATTTGGAATACTCTTGGTGTGTGAAAAATACGATGGAAAGTAGTATGTAACTAGTTGCTGTTAAAGCATTTACAAGGTTTTTATTCAAATTGTATTCCCTTAAAAATGAGTAAGTCTAAGGGAAGATATCTCTTTCTTTGGGAGAGGAGGATAAAATGTAATTTCAAATTAATAATTGTTACATAATCTGTTGAAAATATTGTAGAAACTGTCAGTGCATGTGAAGATAGTTTTTATAGTGTTATCTGCAAATAATTAATAAAAATCTGTTGTATAGGAAAGTTATATTTATAAATAGTGTGAATCTGGTGAAACAGGAAAACTACATAATCTATAAATCTGAGGATTTTTTTCCTTTCTCTGACAACATAATCTACTGTAAATACTGTGAATGTAAGCTTGTGTATATAAACCTTTCACAATTTATTATGCTCAGTGAATTGTCTAGGTCTGTTTCAAAGTGGTAGGGATAACATCATTTCATACTTTATCCTCATAACCACATTAGTTAATTTATAGATTTCTTATTACTATTTTAATGTTATTCATCTGGTTCATGCAACCTTTTCAAATGGATACAATAATACGAAGGTGAAATGAAGTTTCAATATTTGTGTGTGTGTGTGTAATAGAAACTAATACTAACTACAGTTATTATGAAACAAATGCAGAGTTCCTGACCAAAGACATACTGACGCAATTGAAATTTGGTTAGCTGAGCTAGCAAAATGATGGCTGAGTTAAATTTGAGCCAGATTTGTGGCTTTAATGCATACAAATCCTATAGTTAATATAGTCAAAATTCTGGGAACCTGAATTCCTTTAATCTGCCTTGACATTTGCCAAATGATCGCTTGTAACTTTGATTTTCCCTGCGGGAGAAGAAGTGAAGGGAAGCATATATACACAATCTAATTCTACTTTTGCAAATACAAACTTACTTAAGCAAATCAGGAAGGGAGATCTGGCATGTTGATTACTTTAATTGAATTGTTTCCCGGATCAGCTTAGAGATCAGAGCTTATTTATTTATTTCTCTCAAATGCTTTTCTTTATGCAAGTGTAATATGAGTATTTATGTTTTTACTTCATCTCTGATCCTCTTTTATGTTAATTGTCTTTGGAGAATATTTCTCCAACTCTTCCCCCTGTGAACCTATGCGGTGTACTGCAGAAGCTTCCTTTGACTATGTTTCCATCGTTATAAAATGTCTGTCACATATCTGTCAAAAAAGTTTGTCACTGTAATTCAGAACATATTAACATGCCTCTCATCAATTTTTAAAGAGTACTGCATCTATGAACGTAGTCAGGTTACAGTTCCTCATCTTCTGAACACATAACACAGGTCCTTATTGGGCCCAAGACACACTATTACAAAACACCACATACGTAGTGCTCCAAAAGTAATGCATCTTGTTTACTTCCATGAAAACTAAAATAAAGAGCACAGTAACGTTATTTGATAGGGCAGATTTTCAGCTACAAAGCACTATTTTTCAACATTGGCACCACCATTAGCTGTACGTTTTCGTCAGCAATGAACAAGAGCTGCACACTGTGCTTAGAAAAATCTGTACCAGGCATTACTTTCATAGCAGCCCTCAAATTGAAACAATGAAGCAGCATAAAATATCCCATTTTTATATTATTTACTTGAAAACAAATTTGTTCCTTCCAACCATAGCATATTGCTTTCTAGCGTTATTCCCAATGCCTCTCAGATCTGTATCATTTATTGTTTTCATTCAGTATTTGCTGAAGGAGTGGTTTTATTTCTGTCATCAGGTGCAGTGTTTTTTCAGATCAGTGGAGTATTATACTATCACTGTCTGTTACACCATAATTCAGTGTTTTCATCTCTTTACCTAGAGTTGATAATCCAGATACAGAAATTCTCCGGGCTGAGCCATAGTATTAAGTTTCAAGGACAAGCAGCATATTTTAAACTTTATCCTATCATTCAATTTGTAAAAATATAGTAAGTATGTGCCAAAGTTTGATAGTTTATATTTAATTTAAGCAGTTATATTTTCAAGATTGCTTTTAACTTTCTGAAGGGGAAAATCTTTATTCTTGAATCAAATTTATTGGTCCGTAGCATAACACTTCACTATGCATAATGACACTTGGAAAGGAAGTGATACTGCAGGAAGCAGAAGTCCAGTTAATTATGTGAAATCAATTTTAAATTCAAAATATTAGTATTAATAAATATCATAGTAATTAATAAAGCTCATGAATCTAAATCCTACTTCACTTGAGACTAGACCTAAAATCTGTTTAAATCATGGACAGTTGATACATGTTAATTTCTTCTAGGTGCTCTGGATAGTGAAATTCTTAGCTGCCAAAACTACTTGCTCAGTTGGCTACTGATATGGCTGTGACTTCTAGTATTAATATAGGAAGATAGAAGTGCATTTCCTACCCCAAACTCTGTTGTTGACTGAGCTGACTCTGTTTAGACAGGAAGAACAAGATGTGTTTTAGTTAAGAGCGCAAATTATTCTTGCTGGCCCTTTAGTTCTTCTATTAAGGAATTCTTCTTTGGGTCCTCACTTAAGAAAGGAGATGTCTGGATTCTGCACTCCAAACCTCCATGTGATTGAATTCACATTTTCAGGTATACTTGTTTGCTTTCCTCCTAATCTTTCTGGTTATGCACTGACTATCCCTCAACATATTATGGAAGTTGATAGGCACTATTCTGTGTGGTCTGAACCTTAAGGGATCCTAGTCTTAGTACCAGGAGCTAATCAGTAAGTACTACTGCTGTGACTATAATTTTATTTCCTAATGGAAGGCAACCCTGTTCCAGGAGTACCCACGTTGTAATGGGACTGCAAGGATCAGATCCCATGAGGAGAGGATGTAAATCTCTCTCTGCTGATGAGATTGTGAGCTTATGTGTGTGTCGGGTAAGGCCTGGATATGCAAATCCTTTCATCCACTTCTTCCTCCAGTGTTCCAGTGTCTCATGAATGAGGTGCTAGAACTCAGATGCGGTGGATTCCAATCTGTTATAGTAGTAAGTTGAGTGGTTAAGTTTAAGGAAGATGAAAACATACTGAGTTTTAAAAGGAGATACTGTGACATTAAAAGAGTCAGTGTGCCAGAATCCAGTAAGCAGCGTTAGTAAGAGGTGACAGGACATGAAAGAAGGCATAAAATGAATGATACAATAATAAAGGCACACAGATGGCAGTTCTGGTACTAGCAGTACTAGCATGGTTCTCAATAAGCTGAGAGAACAAAAGAAGTAATATGAAGTAAAGAAAAAGACTAGCAAGTATATATTATACATTTTGCTGCTTACAAAAAATACTAGGTGAAAAATGATTTCCAAAGGAAGTGGGTGTTAATAATATATGAAATACAGCAAATGTAGTAGATTATAGAAAATGTAGCATACGTTTTACCATACAAATAGAGTTTTGGTTTTTTTGTGAGAAGTTGGCTGGTTATTCTGAATCTTCTTAACATTTTCTTGTCTGGTACTTAAGGAACTGCCAGTTTCATCTGGGTAAATTCCTTTGAAAGAAATTTCTGTGCATATAAGAAGAAGGAAACAGGATATTAACTACACCAAATTACTTCATTTGTTAGCACATGTGAATGTACCTGCAAAACAAGATTGGTCACTTCTCTCCATTAGGTGACATATTCGTTTACATACATCTGCATTTACATAGCATGTTTTGGTACTAAATGAGAAAAAGAGTCAGGGAATTCACGGGTTGTTTTTTGTTGATTTTTGGCAATATTCATGTTTTTTTGCAAGTCTCATGTTTTTTTGGTTTTCTTTTGCAAGTCTCATGTTTTTTTGGTTTTCTTTTTCTCCCTCCCTTTCTACCTTACATTCAAGTTTATTTTTGTTTTTTAGCATGAAAACCTGGAAGCACAATGAGTCAGCTTTTAATTAGGCTCATTTGAAATGAATGAAGTAAAAGAATACATAGAAAAACTAAATAAATGCCTAAACCAGCATGGTCAGGTGATGTTCAATAGAGTTGAAAACTGACAGACTGGACCACCTGTATCCGAAATGTATCTTGATTAAACTTTTCCTTCTGGAACTTTGTGCCTAGGTGATAGGCTTTATTGTTGTTAACAAGTGCCTAAAATTTCTTGTTTTTAATGATTAAGACTTTTATACTCTATATATGAATTTTGTATGGACGTAAATCATTTTGGGATAAAAATAAGATACATTAAGTTAAACACTCTTCAGCTTTATCAGTTTTTTTTTTTTTTTGGTGTGTGTGTCATAGGAGAATAAAAATTCAATGTTGGTCCAACATACTTCCGTATTCATTTGAGTATATACTTAAAAACAGACTGATAGAATTTAATGAATGACACCAAATTTCATGCTGAACAACTAACTGGTCTTAGATCTTTTGTCATCATCCATAGAAGAAACTTTAGGGAGGAGTATAAAAACATTAGTTTACAAGTGCTAACTGAAGAATGGTGAATTTAAAAAATAAAATAAAATCCATATGCTTTGCTTATGGCAACAAGCCATAAAAAAGAGTCTGAATATCTGAGCAGCTGATGTTTGTAACAAGAGGAAGAGCAAGGACAGGCTTAATTCTACAACCAGTATTCACATTGAGTAACATCTGTTCATGTGAATAGTCCTATTGAGATGCAGGCACACTCACAGGCCAAGCCGTGCTACTGTGTACAAGTGGCTTTATGGTGGTCAGACTAGAAAGAGATCATTGGCATTGTCCAGATGAGCAAGCACTAGTCAGCTTGTGAAAGACATGAAGATGATATGCCTGATTAATAACTGAATTTCAGGGTTTTTCTTTATACTATGAATTTCTTTCATAACTGTGCTCATTCACGCATGCCTATTAAAATTCCCAGAGATGGAAAAAATATTTATGAAAAATAAGCAGGCATTTGCAAGAAGGCTGAATGATGGAGCTGAAGTAAGGATTGTTTCACAAGTTAGCCAAGGAAATACAATGTAAATCATCAGTCTGCACTGGGATGAAATTTCTACTAAACTGGTGAGAAAACACTGCTTGATGACACTGCCGTGTGCACATATGTGTATGTGTTCTCTCAGACAACCCTCCCTTGGGAGTTAACAGAGCAATATGAAATGTACAGTTTTCATCATAATCTCTTAGATTAATAGTAGCAATTATTATTTTTTTAATTGTCTCCTCTTGCTTATTATTTATGTATATTCCAGTACCTCCTATGGAGCCTAATCAGATAGCAGAATTACGAGAAATAGAGTATGGCACAAACAAAAAAAAAAAAGCAAATGTGGGCCCTGAAGAGCCCACAGTCTGCTCAGTGCATCATTGATGATCATCACTGAATATTGGTTGCATATGTGAAACTGGAGCTGTTGGAAATTTTTATGATAACTTATAGAAAAACTTATTTCCATTTCCATGAGAGCCAGAAGAATCCCAGCCCCACAGTAATTCTGTATAGTTTCCTGAAATTACACAGTATGGTCCAGCTGAGCAGAATTCAAAACCTCTGACTTTTGTCCCTCAGCAATTAATAGTTAAATAAAAATAAAATGAAAATGGTTAAGTGATCATTTATTGCATTAGTAATATTACACGTATAGTATTAAATCCATTTAGACAGTTACGATACCAAATACAAAGTGGTTGTTTCATTCCTGCTGCACTGGCAGGCTTTGGAGCAGATCCCACATAAAGATCTGTATTTCATGTTACTAGCTTTAGTCATGATTCCTCGATTACTACAATACAGACTTAAAATATAGTCCTATTTTGTGAAATGCTGTAAAATAGAACAAAAAAAGTAGGAAGTCTTTGTCTTACCCTTTGCAGCTTGAGTGTTGCAGCAGGAAAATCTGTAAGTAATAGAGATTAGGCAAACAAGTACTCTCTGTTGATAATGTTTTAATTAAATCTTCAACGAACAGCTTTAATCAATAATAGATTAAAAAGCGTGATTGAATGGAAATGATAAGCTATAGGAATTAGATAAACAAAACAACAAAAAAGAAAATTTTATTCTATATCCACATGGATAATTCTGTAAATTGATTTTATGAAGTGTTTTATGTACACTGACAATAAAAAGTAAGTTTAAAAAAACAGTTTCAAGGCTATAGAGTTAGAACTCAAAGCATAGAAAATCTAAGTGTTCAGACAGCCTGTCCTCAATTCAATACTGTTGTGAACTCCACTTTCCATACTCCTTAGAGTTGTATGTTATACTTTCCATGTTAAGTGCTTTAAAATTCAATGTGTATATTGTACTTTGATGATATAAAGAACTGTTTAGACACTGGGAATGTCATTGGCAATGTCACATTCCAGTATATTTTGGATGAAAATGTATGATGGAAAAAAAGTATCTTAAAACCTAACAAGTAACTGTTTTCCCTCACTGCTCTCCTTTTGTCATTTTATTTGATTGTTTTTCATGTTACAAATAAAATAGCACAGATTCATTTTATTTTATTCTAAGAAAATACTATTCTATTTATTCAGAAGATTTAGGATTGGGTCCAGTTCTCATTGTGCCTGAATGTGAGTTGAGTCAAACTTTTGTTGAACTTTCTCTGTGAGAGAAGGCTTGTTGTTTGAGTTTGATTTTGATTTCCCTTGCATCAAGAACTATGGAAAATGTTACTTGTGCTTTTTCAAATGTTAACTTTAGAAGGATTTTCTTACTCTTGCTTTTTAATTATTCTGTGTATCTGTTGAATTTGCAATATACTTCCATTTTAATTAAAACAAAGTACATTGCATATTCCATTGGTTTTAGGTTTAGCAGCAGCTTGGAGTCTGGATTTTGTTGTTGTTGTTTTTTTTCATTTGTTTGTTCTTAATTTGAGGGAAAAAAAAACTTCTGAATTTAGAGCTCAAATTGATTCAGTAATTCCTTTTATATTAATTGTATACAAAATGCTTACTTAAAAGAAGTCAGAATGCTAATCCATTTATTTCCACTTTGTAAAGAGTATTGCTAGAAATTACAAGGAGCTAATAACTGCTGTGCAGTGTTACAGATGCTTCAGCTTCTGCATAAGTACTCAAATAAGATTTTCAAGAACATTGATATTTTTAGCATTTTGTAACTCTAGTGACCATTATCAAGTAAATGCCGTGAGAAATGAGATATTTTAAAAGTAGCAAATGGCAGCTTTTACAGTTTTATTTAATAAAGCTTTGATTCATGTGGGTTGATGGCACAATTACACAACGTTCAACTCAACTCTTGAAATATGACTAACATAAGCTGATATTGTACTTAAATATTTAGGTATTATACAAAACATTCTTTTTCATTGATTTCTGATATTGTTGTCCTTTTCTGAAAATATCACAAGCTGTACCACTAATACGTATAAATCAGGATGAACTCCTAGTTCCTTTAATTTCTCCTATTCATATAAGGGAGGATTAAAGTTATGCTTAAATTTTTCATAAGTCTAATATCAATAAATGAGTATTTAATGAGTCTGAAACAAGCATACAGAATAAACTAGTTTCAACAGCTGTGAGTAGGTTTTCATTCAATACATGTCATTCTTTCCTAGGACTCTAGACCCAAAGAAATTTGGTGTGTTATGATTGGCTGAAAAAAAAGACTGTGAATATTCATCTTTTGGGAGGAAGTCTTGGGTTTTTTTTCCATGTTATCTGTCAGTTGTGAGATCTTCTAAAGAATTGTTCCTTTTTCATTTTAGTCAACCAAAGCAGCTGGGTCTTTATAGCAGCAAAATGTTTGCTCATGACCAACTGCTGTTTTGTATACTCATTTTCATCACCAGCAAATATATGTATTTTTCCACTATTACTCCATGCTTGTCATAACTTGTTGAGGAACAACACTGTGACATGTATCCAATCAGTCAGTGACTTCTTTGTCTCTTCTCACCTGATTCCTCATGTGATGTATACATAAGTTTAGTAGAAGATCCCACATACTGATGAAACCACGGGTACAAAGGTCTCTCTGCAGAGTCCAGCAATAAGATGTTCTCCTCTGGCCTTGACAGCTATGTGTGTGTAAAATTGGAGTAATCATGAAAATCCAGCTACTTCCAGAAATGTTTTGGGGTGTGATTGAGATGTCCTATGAGAGAGGATACATAATCCACTTCTTAAATGGGTCCTGAATAACCACAGCCATTTGTCCTGTTATGTGGTAACTCCATCAGCCAAATGGTTTATAATCTGTTGAAAAAGATCCATCAGGACCATTAGCCTTTAACGTCTTCCTACAGGGCAATGGTTCTTAGGAAGTCTGTGGTGCTACTCTCTCCTAACAGTAGGATAGTCTATCAGTATACAATAAATATAAATTAAACATATGGGATTTTGTGTGATTGCGGAAACTGTTTGGGCTCATGATGACTTAGCACTACCTGCAAGGCTGTCTGGGAATCTCAGGTCCTCTAGGCACACAGCAAGTCATAGCTCAGCAACAGAATGTAGAAATTGAATGAAGTGAATTTTGCTAATGTATAATAATACTAATTTATGAATATATTTTAAAGCAACCATCGAATTATTTATGTAGAATCCCAACATAATTATACCAGATGGTGTATCATATCAGGTCAAAAAATTATGAAGGAATCTGTCGTTAGAACTGAAGCAGCAAGAAAAGATGAGTAACTAGGGACTGAAAATTTGCTACAGCATTTTTGTCTAAAATCAACCTTTTCTAATGTTTTTTGCATATGTTCCCTCTGGACTTGTTTGTATTTATTATATTTTTTGTCACACCTTGTTAGACTTTAGCAAAGATAATTTACAATGTGGTGAAACATACTCCCAATTCACGGAGAAGTTTGTCCTTTCCTTTTTAGATTATGTATTAGACATGTTCAGGAGGTTTAATCAGTGCCTGGGGATGGAAAGAGGTGAATTAAAATTACCAAGAGAAAGAAACAGTTTTCCAGAAGTCTTTCTGAAGAATTTCTTCAAAGTCAACATGTCCAGCTGTATTACTGACAACATTTCCTTCCTGTCCTGAGTAGAAATATTGGTCTTGTTAAAGGTATTGGACAGAATAAATATGACTGTCTTTGGTTCAAACACATTTACAGTGCTTCAACTAATCTACTCATCCTAGAGAACAAGAACAGTCGTCTTATTCCCATATTTCTTCTTTTTTTTTTTTTTTCCTTCCCAGTTGTTTCTTGAGAATACCTTCTGCTTTTATTGATTTCATGGTCATTAACTTCCATCTGAATTGTCATGATTCACTGGTAGGTTTTGTAAGTTTTCAGCTTTGAGTACTGAAGTCTTTGCCTAATTAAGAAATAAAAGATTGAGCCTGAGCCACTTAATGCAGAAAGAGGTCATGGCCTCAATGAACTCTGTAGGAATTTCTCATATTTCAAAGGCTATTATTATAGGACTTCAATGAGTACATCATAAGTGACTGTTTTGGCATCTCCTAGCAATTGTTCCAGCCAGCTGTCTGGTTCTTTCAGGTTCTTCAGGTCTTCTTCCAAATGCCATTGACGTTATATGAAACATGTATGTCACTTGAATTTGAAATGAAAATCTTCATTTTTATTTTGAAGGTTGATTTTTAGAAGGTGACTTTCCATTAAAATTTAAAATTTCTTGGGGAAATGGACATGTTTCTAAGAAAAAAAAAAGAAAATAGGGGGGAAAAAAAGAGGTTGAGATCCAAAAGAGGATTAAAACCTGTCCTTTGCTATGCTAGAATCTAAAGCCAGATGTATTATATAAACATTCCAGCAGAACATGGGAGAGAGAATCTGATATATACAGATGCTAGCAGTCAAAATTACTCAAGCTGTACTGAAATTTCCTTGCACCTGGCACTGAAGGTATTAGCCATGCCAGTTCAGCCCCCCAACACAGATGTTCTTGTTGTACCACTTTGTATGTGTAACGTTTAGGTTTCTGTTTAGTTCGGCATAGCAGACATAAATACTGTAATCCAAAGACCATCCATTTATTAGTGCACCTGCATCTTCTTCTTTCTTTAATACCTTTAGAATATTGCCAGTCCCCTTGTGCCGCTGATCCTAGTGCAAAATAGTGTCATGGAAAAGAACACTCAGCTACTATTACCATGCATGAATTACAATTATGAAAGATTTTTTTTCAAAATTGATCACACAGTGCGTTATACAAATAGGGCTGGATTTTTAGATCCCTCAAATATGTAAATGAAAACCTGTTTGTTGCACTCACCCTTATTTATTTTGCTTTATAATTATGGTATGTGATTTCAGAATACTAAAGTAGTTACTATAGAGATAGGCCTGAATAAACAGAGCTCTTCATAGTCACGGTTGCAACTCACATAAAGTCCATTTGATATCTCTGAATATACATCCCTAAATTATTTGTTGAGAAGAGACCTAAATTACATTAAATTAAAAACTCTGCTCTTATTCTGTTGAAAGTAACCTGGAAGATGAGCCTTTCCATGAAATGTTCATGAGAAATCCTCTATCCTTCCAGATTAGTTTCTGTATTTAACCAAAAACAAACAAGAAACAACCTTCCCACCCTTTCCAGTGAAGAACTGTTTTAATAAAATAAAAACACATCCAGAATGACTATTTCCAACTCGTATTCAATGAGGTTTGTGCCAATGAAGTTGGAAACTATAAAGCCTTTATTGAAGTGCCATCCTGTCACAATGCCAGTGAGTAACCAAGCTTGTCTACCCTCTAGAACTGTCCAAATGCAGCTGGTCAAGAATTAATTATAGAAGTTGTTTTTTCACTAACTCCAGATGTGTTGACTACTTTCCCAAGTAGGACTGCTATATTCAAGTTTGCATTGTCCATACTGAAAAGAGAACTGAGCCTTGGGGAGAAATTGTTCTTGCTCAGTCCCAGAGGTAGCATATGTGCTGCTTGTGTCTCCTCAAACACTGAGTTAAGAAGAAAGTGTGTCAATTCCACAGGCCTTTGCCTCCAGCAGGAGCTGGATCACAAGTTCCAGCTGCGGTTGAAAAATGTAGCTTCGAGCACTTTGACATACACACTTTAAACCTTCATAAAGAGCTAAAAATTTTGATCTATCATGCATCTCAGTGACATTCAGAATAATTTTCCAGGGTTAGGCTCGAGGTTAATAACTGAAAACTGCTGTTGTTCAAATTACTATCCATTCTTCATACTATGATTTTTCAAACTACGTGGAGTGTCAACACAGTAGAGTATGAAAATGGAATTGTTTCTCATGAAGAGAAATAGTAATGATAATCTTTAAGGAGGTTATGAGTTTTTGGGCCAAAATTACTATCACACAAGGAGAAGAAAAGTAGAGAAAAGAAGAAACAAGAGGAAAAAAATGTAAAAAAATAAAAAATTAAAATTAAAAAGAAAAATCTTTTTGCTGAATAAATATAAGAATAATGCCATTATTAGACTTTGCTGCTCTGCAGAAAGGGGAACATTTATCCCCTGTCAGTACTAGTTCTCTTAGAAATGTACAAATCAAAGCTGGTTTCCATTGATCAGATTTCTACATTTCCATCAATATTACTGTATTTTTCTTTTCTAGGCTGTGGCATTTTTATAGGCTAATCAAATATCCAATATTACTAGGAGCCACTTAAAGTGAATGCCAGAACTACTAAGAAGTAATTTGAGAATTAGATCTATTTTTGTTAGTTTAAATGATCTTGACTTGCTCATACTGTATTGTACCTGATGCTCAGTAAAATGAGAATACCAATACAAATAGAAAGATATCCGGTTTGAAGTTCTTAAATATCTGTTAAAAGTGGTGAGCAATCCAAGCACATTAAAATTCCATTTTCCCCCATACAAGTGTTTGCTGCAGATGACCCCCACTGATCTTAAATATATTTCTGTATCTGTAACTGAATAGAGGTTTTCCGTACAGCATGTTCTAATGGTACTCTGGCCTTTAGCCAACAAGGCACTGAATAAGGCTATTTTTAAAATACAGAAACTGGGAACAGCTGCAGCAATCAAATTTGATAAAAACAGAGAGGAACTTTGCTTTTTTTACGGTTTGTCCAAGTTTAGACTCCTTTCATAGAACAGCTTTTGTTCTGTTGGATGAAGGGGATATAAGAGTAACAGTGAAATCCTTTTGAACAAATAACTTTTAAAAGAATACAGATTAAAATAATAGGGGGCTTTTGGGTGCAGCAGAATGTTCAATGCAATTGTACCTCAAACTATTAGAAGAGTAAATCTATAAAAAAAGAATACATTTTGTCTGCCAAGCTTTACCATGAAAGACTTGCCCATAATGATCTCCTGAAGTGGAAGATGAAACCTCTTGTTTCAAATGTTGAACATCTGATCGTTGGTATTTGGGAGAAGGTTTGGGTTGAAGCTATTTAATTTGAATGCTCTGGGGTGGTGGGGGATTTTTCCTATTTTTATTCTTTTACTATTAATCAAGAAAGTTTCTCTTAAGAACTCTCCTCCCCTTTCCTCTCGTAAGCTTAAAAGAAAAAGTTCACTTGCATTTTACAAAAGCCTTTTGTGCATGTTAAAAAGTTCCATATAATATTTAATTAGAAGAACTGATTCTTTCTTGTTTGCACTCCTACTTCTGGGGGGAAGCTTGTCACTCAGTGATTAAGGGGATTCCAGAAATTATTGTATATAAGGGAAGAAAAAGGTTCAATACACACTATTAGGCTTAACTGCATCAGTTAAACAGTTCCAAATGAGGCAGAGCCTCTGTGGTGCCCTGATACAAGACAGAAGACACTGGGTGAATACTGGGCCTCTAGGCCTTGCTGAAATCTGTGAGAGTTTTGCACCGAATTCAGCAGAGCCAGGATTTTATTAACTGCATTCATTTTAAGTATCCAAAACAGCACCCTTTCAGTTTTATCTCATTTAGAGTATACCATTAATTCAGATGGAAGGCAAAAATATACTGTACTTCTTAGAAGTGTATATATCTGGATATATATCAAATGTGTGCATGTACTTATAGGTATAAAATCTCTGTGTGATTGTCTGTGTGTTTATATATAAGTATAAAATATCTGCTTAATTCATTATCGTGCTATGAGTATCTCACTAGGGTGGATATTACAGAAGTGGTATTTCTTCTTTTCCTCACACCAAGAGGCAGACTTAACTTGTTTTGTTTATTTTTAGCAGCAAGAAAAAAAAATGAAGGCCAGAGTAAAGACTTGAATTGGGAATCAATATTGTCATGAAATAGATGTATGGAACCAACTGAATTTTTTTATGTTTACAAGCAAACTCAAAATAGTCAAAAATTGGATCTGGTATTATAGACATAGGACTTGATATCTATGCTAAAGTCAATATTAAGAGGGAGAATAAAATTTGAAATTAGAGTGTTGTCGATTTAGTTCCTGTCTGACACAAATTTTCATGTGTGAGCTTGTCCAGTAATTTCTGCAAACTCATGATCCTAATGCTTTATATAGCAGCAGAAATAATATGACTCTCCTGAGTCACACATAATATATCCAGCTGAGGATGAACCTTTTACAGAACCTAAAACTGTCTGTGCACCATTTCCACTTTGTACAGTGGGTACGATAATATTACTTTTCCCCATATTTTGTCTGTTTTATTTGTCTATACTATAAACTCTTGGATATAAAATCTGTTTCTTGTTATGTGTCTGTGAATCAGTAAGTTAACAGAGCCTTGACATTGTATGGTCCTCTAGGTACAACTCTGAAATAAACAGTTATAAACATTGAGGCATATGTTACTTCAGGTAGCTTCTCAAGTAGCATAACAACAAAACAGGATGCATGGAATGCTTTTGACTTAGTGATTTCTTGTAACCAGGAATCTAGAATCTAGAAAAAGCTGTTCATTTGAAACCATGAGCTTTGTGACATTAAATGCATCCTTAGCACAGTGTACAATGGTCATGGAAGTGACCCTAAATTCCTGCACAATGGGAAACAGTAGTTTTAATACATCCAGTGTTCTGAGAAGATACTGAAGTATTTGTGTGGTGCAGACCATTGAGCTCAGGAGGTTTTCAGGGATACTCTGGCATCACACCAGTTTTCATGTTCTTATCCATTATTTTAACTTGAGCCAACAAATTTCCAGTGTGATGATTACCAGGATTTGATTACATTTAGCAAGCCATAGAGTCCCTTCTCTCTGAAGACAAACTGCTGCCAGAGACAGATTTACCACTGACCAACAGTGGTTTTATGCAAATGTGCCTGAGTGCAGTAACCCCAAATTATAATAGTCATTCAATCTCTTGCCAGGACAGCAATATTTATATATTGCAGAGATAAATTGGATATCAAAATCAGTTCCATTACAGAGGCAAAGTTCTCTGTGTAAATCAGAATTTCTAATCATGCTTCTTCTACTCACTACCCCACTTTTCTTTCCTTCGAAAAGTGTTCTTCTGTTGTGTATTCACTTTGAATACTGTAGTGTTCAACTAATGCAAAGCAAATGGAAAATGTAAACGCCTTGCTAGGAAGCTTTAAAGTCTCCAAGTGTGTTTCTTCATGCCCTAGGCAGTACCGTAAGGGACTTGTATTCACAAATAGTGTTTTGTCTGCCATTTGTGTAAGTTTCTGTTTGACTTCTATTACTCTTGCTGCCTGATGGGAGGAAAAGGACAGTCATCTCCCTAGAGACTTCATCCTCCCCATCAGGAATGAGTGTAAGAGGTCAGATGCTCCCCTGCATGCCAGTCACCAGCTGCTGCCAGCAGTGCTACCCTGGGACAGTTGCCTTTGTGTGCTGAAGGGCTAATATGAAGAGACACGTGAAGTCACTTGGTTTGTGGAAGAGGGCAGAAGAGGCATGGTGCTGAGAAAACATTCCCACACACTCTGATGATTCATTCGCACAGAAGACAAGAGGGAGCCTTCAGCTCTTTCACAGAGCTCAAAGCAGAACAAACCACCTCAGGAACCCCAAGGCACCAGTCAATAACGCTTTCCTAATGCACTGAGATGCACTCTACTGTAGCTTATCCGTGAGACCTCAGCTCTCATTAGGCAGCTAAATGACCTGGCTGGATGGAAAAGCTGCTCAGTATGGGATAGTTGCTGTTTGTTTACTATTAGCTCCTAAACTCTTTTTTGAAAAATCTAACCTAATCTCCTAAAACTACAGCCTCCAAAAACTGGTTGCAGTAGCTGAAACATGCATTGCAGCATGCAGAAAATTTGATCAATACAGTCATAAATGGAATAATTTATCTTTAGAATAAAATTTGTAAAGACAGAAGAAATACAGCCTGCCTAAAAATATAATTTGCCTAAAAAGAAATAATTTATGATCTATACTTGATAGACACATATAGCATGTAATTTTAGAATACAGTTTGAGGATCAAAATGAAACAACTTTCTGAATCAGGTCACAGGCACAGTTTTCACACATGTCATAGGAAAATCCTCATTATAACCTGTTCTAAGTCAGAGAATCATAGAATATCCCAAGTTGGAAAGGACCCGTAAAGGTCACTGAGTCCAACTTCTGATCCCACACAGGACCACCAAGATGTTTAGTGAACAGGTCCATTCATTATTCTGAACTGTAATTGAATAAAAGTATAAAAAGGCAACAAGAACGGTGCTGCTAGGTCAACTTACAAGTGTTTCTCAGTATCTGACCTCTAACACCAGCCTGTGTTGCATTATTAGAAATAAAGCATGAGAGGGCAAACTTACACTGATATTTCTTTTAAGATACCCTGCAAGATCTATATCAATTTTTGAATTAGGAATTTTTTAAGACTAGTATGGTATTGTGGTTTAACAGAATATCATGTAAAAAGGCTTTCCTGTTTGTTGTAGAAGAGATACTACATTCTTTAGTTTTTGCTTTTAGAGAAATGCTAAATAACAGTACTGTATTTACCTAGTTCATGATACCCAAGATTTCCTCTACCTATATCATTTTTCCTCCATTCATCTCTTTCCTCCCTGAAGGATCCTAGTCTAAATTCTTTTCATACAGAAGATATTTCTTATTGTGTTTGGTTGCTTTTTTCTCTTTCATCTCTTATCTTTCATGTCATTGTATGCGATGTTAATCAACCGTAGCTACAGACTCTGTAGTACATGGAAGTACCAGTCATAATATGTGATAGGATTTTTTTTTAAATCAGATTTGATCATCAAGTAGATATTGTCATAGAAGTAGCCACAGTAGCTACATAATCTTAATTTCTGCAGGACAACAGTAACCAGTATAATATATACATAGGCATATAGACAGTTTTTATAACTGGCCATTGTTTTTACTTTGCTGAATCCTCAGTAACTCACTATATATTCTGTTCCCAGACTATTTAGGGGAATACGTTGAGCAGTGCATAGGCCTGCACAGGTTCTTTTGAGAAATCAATGACAACTTCATACCAGAATGAAAAATGACTTTGCCTTTCCCATCTTTTAATTTAAAAGAAGTCTTGACCTCATTTAAGAGAGTTTAGTTCATTTCATAGTTGTTGGTGAGGTCCTCTTAAGGACAAAGGCAATTCATTCATTGATGTCTTAGGCCTTCATATTCAAACAGTGTACACAAGCTTATGTAACACCTTTGAGGAACTGGACTGGAATATCTGCACAGCATTTTTTCACCCTAAGTTAATATCAAAGTAATTTAACTCAAGGATTTGTTGAAATTGATGTTGCACACAAAACCATCAGGTTGAATATATTAGCAACAGTGCTAGTACTAGTGAGCCCTAAGTTAAATTTTCCAAATATCCAAATTATATTTTGCATTTAATGTTTATTGTTTCTGAAGTGAGGCTATGTCTAATTTGTCTGATTCTAAAAATACTCATATTTTGCTTAAAATAACCCTGCTTTGAGAATGTACTATGGTAAATGCTAACTTTTAGAAAATACTTAACTTTTTTTGATAGATAAGAGTATTGTTTAGATCCATCTTCCAATGGAACTTCCAACTATGTTTTTGGAGATGTGTGATATGGATCAAAGGGCAGAATTTGCCCCTTAGTTATCTGCTGTTATTGGCACTAGTCTTACATCTATTGAAAAATGATGCATCAAATTTATATCACTGCAAATGTCACTATTCTGAATCTTGCATATGTTGCCTGAGCTGTCAGTAATAAAAATCTGTTCTTAATTATTCTCCCATTTAAAAAATAATCGTTTTCTAATAACCAAGTGAAAAAGAATTTGATGTTTTCTTTGGCTGGATACATTTTAATGATTTAGTGCCTCTATAAAGTTTTGTGTGCTTTTGTAAATTAGTGAGACTTTCCCATTTAAATCTATGATTATCAAGAAAAGCAGAATTTGTTTAAATCTGAGTTAAAAGCATATGAGTAACTTAAGGAAAATATTTAAAGAGAATACCATCGTTTAAACAATTCAACAGAAAACTCAACATGCAAAATTGGATTTACATGTGTTACAGAGATACTAACTCTAAAAATTAATTGTTAAAATTAATCCTATTATATTAAAATATTTTGCCATCTTGTTTTGTTCTTTAATAGCAAATTATACAGTTTATTTTTGCTCCATTAATATCATGTGGTACATTTCACTGTGATGAGAAAATCAAAATGGCAAAGAATATTAAGAAAATGAAGGCACTGGATAGCATCACATTTCCTGATTGGAAGCAGAATAATCCAGACCGTAAATCCTATTTGATTTTAATATATATATTTTTTTCCCTATCACAATATTTTTTTAGTTAATTATTTTCTTTCAAACCCCAAAGAAGTGAACAGAAAGGACTCAGTTTGAAACTTTGTACTAGAATTACAGATATGATAATTAGCATGAAATTCTACCTTCATTAAAATGTGAAGTATTTAAAATATACAAAGAGTAATGTGCTCTCCTATCTTTGTTTTCTTCACTGTGATGATAGCTCATGGCTTGGCTCTGCTTCACCAAATAGCCTATCTTTTGGAAACAGCCAGTCTATAAAACATACATGATTTAAAGTTATAAACTTTTTTTTTTGCTTGTCCATCTGGTCTTGGCAGCATGTGTTTAAACCAGAGCATATTATGTATTTCATACAAAACACCTTAGTTATTTCTGCATAATATTTCATTACCTTACTTGTTTGCTTTTCAAACCAGACTGCTATAATACTATTTAAGATACTTATTGTATTTCTGTTAGTATCCAAAATTCTAGACAGAATTTGTCCTCACTCCTTGAAGTCAAGCAAACTAAAATTTATTTTGACAGGTACATTATTTACATGTCATTGGAAATGTAATGTCAAAATGCTATGTAATCAAAATGCAGTATGGGTATCAAAATAGTTGCTGATAAGAGTATTTTCTGCTTTTTGCATTGAATCTGTGCACTAATTTGGGCAAAAGTCCGATACAAAAAAATATATATATATATGGTCTCATAATTAAAAACAATAATAGTGCATGCACACAAGGTCTGAATTAGAGTTGTATGCATTGTCTGGAAAGAGATACTAACACTGTATGGAGCACTGATTTTTCCTGTGTCAAATTTTAAATATCTATTGAAACAATAAATCTGTAGATATAAGCATAAAAAATTCTAAGCTGCGAACATTTAGTTCTATGAAAAGGAGCATTTCCTGTTTTCTTATTTGCTGAGAGACTTTTCCTTTCTGTGTATGAATTTAAACAAGCCATGGAGTTTATTATCGTATTTTAGAATCATTCTGGTCAAAGTATTCTAGAATAGTGTGCCAATAGACCCAGATGCTCCAAAACTTAAAACTGAAATCACTTCTTAGTGATTAGAAAAGGAAGTTCACATCATTTTTTATCTATTATCATATATAGCTGGTCTTCTGACCAGCTTGCTAGTTAGGATGAAAACTGTCAAAATCACATTTAGACCAAATGCATTTTTTTCAACTTTTTCAGATCTTAGTGACCAGCTTATGGAAGTGGTTGGTCTGGAAGGAGCCATGGAGATGGGTCAGATATATACAGGTCTGAAAAGTGCTGGAAGAAGGCTTGCCCAGTGCTCATCCGTTGTCATCAGGTATTGACAGATCTAATTTCTCCTGTGCTGTTGTATTGAACAGTAAAGTTTTATATATTATCAATTGATATTTATATTTCACCACTACACTCTATTTAACAGTTTAATTTAAGTCATAATTACTGAACTTAATGCTTGTGAGAGTATCAATTTATATATCAAATGTATTCTATTTGTTTTTCTGTGCCCATACATCTTTTTTGCTTTAACTGTATAAGAGAAAGAAAGAAAGAAAGAGAGAAAGAGAGAAAGAGGAAAAGGAAGGGAGGAAGGTGTTTACATTCAGTTTTTACATGTTGTATTTAACTGTAATTTCAAGCTATGAAGAAATATTGTTAAGCAATTGGAGGAGGAGGAGTAATGTATGAACATCCTGGTTTATTTTATTGACATACACTCTGCAGATTAGAGCAAAAAGGCATTTAACGTTACTTTGACACATTTTAACCCATTTATAAAGCATTTCTCACCAGAGAATAGTAGCATGCAATTAGTATTTGTAAAGCACTTGTTTGATCCATGAAAGTCAAAGTGCTCTCTTTTAAATTAATTTGTTATTTACTGAATGCTGGCAGGTTACTATTAATAAATACATTGATATGTGTAAGCTCTGAGCAGTGGAGCAGATTAACTTAGTTGTGTTTTATCACTTACGATGCTAACAGTGACCAGTATCTTTACAATAGAGGAAGTTTGGATTCAACCTTAAGGAAAAAATAATTATTCTAACTTTTGGATTAAATAAGGGCTGGAAAAGAGAAAGGCATTCAACTTCATCAGCACAGAATTTTTCAGGAAGAATTTTGCAAAATTTTAATTTAAGTCAAAAGTTATAGAATGAAAAGACCAAGACTGAAATTAGATATAAAGTAGGATAATTAACAGAAGAGTAGAAGTCAAAACTTAAAGATAGTAAGTAAGAATTCCTGAAGCTTGTGGCATATTTTTGAGACTATTCTCAAGAACCAGGTGATGCTGGCTTCAAATTGCTCTCTCATGAGGGTGAGGAAGAGAAATGAGAATGCAAAGTCACTCATTCCAATCTTCCCTGGATACCAAGATACAATATTTATAATTCCAAATCAACAAGAACTGCAAAAGAACTAGAATTATTTCAAACTTATATGAGACTTCATTGAATATTCTTTCCTTCTTTTTCTTCTGGCTGTTGATGACTGTGGTTAACACTACAACCTGCTAGTTTTTTAAGTAATGTCCAACCTAGAATTTCCACTGATCATCATGAGTGATCAACTGACTCATTTTTCCACTGTTAGAATTGACTGTTCCATGTTATATTGAGTTGTCCAGACTATAACACAGTCTGACTATAACACATAAATATAGAGGTGGAAAAGGTCATTTAAAAGATCATCATTTTTAAATTTTATTTTCTTTTTATCATTTATCCATGGTTTTCTAAATATGGTACCCAAAAGTAGGCATAGAATACTATCTGAACATTAATATTAAAATCAGTGACTCTTTACTAACAATTTATAACATGGTAAATTAAATGTACTGAACACTATAAACTGTCGCTACTGATCTGTCTAACCTGGTGTTAGACACAAGCATAAAAATATCTTCTGTGATTTTAGTAAAGCAATATTAGAGCTAAGATTTATTTCTCCTTTTCTTTATAGTATTCAGTCTAAA